>NC_032027.1:11127230-11143383 GCF_001865875.1 Lupinus angustifolius | reverse complement strand
TGCCATCTCATTCTGACAGTAACCTGCTACTTAGTTATGGTAAACTGTTACATAGTCATAGTAACCTATTACATAGTATTTTGAAAATTATTTTCATTTATACTTGTAGTTTTCGATTTTCTTGTAAAATATTTTTTAGCATTACTAATAATTGTATATTATAGAGTATAAGGATAGAAATACCTATAGACTTAGACTCTAAATTCCTTCAAGCTTTATCTTCATTGTCTTCATAAGAATTCTTCATTTTCTTCTTTATGTGATGTAGGTGTCTTCATCAAAACCGTGCCAAGGTTAGGAGCAAGATCTTCTTCACAATCTCCTCCTTTTTTATGATGGCAAACCAATATCTTATTGACATTGTAGTTTTCAGATAGTAGCATACTTTGTGATATATTGACATGACTTGAGTATGCTCCCCCTATTTTGTATGCTCCCCCTTTGATTTGGAGTTATGTTCGTGAAAGAGTTTTAAACAGAAAATACACTCTCCCAACTTTTCTCCCCCTTTTGACTTCATCAAAAAGAAGAAAAGCCAAGAGTTCAGCACACACGATATGTATATAGCAAACACAAAGGTAACATAGTATACCATAAAACTAAAAATATGTTCATACATTGTTCGAAAAACTAGAAAACATATAAAAATATCAACAATCACCCAACATTACAAAAGAGAAATCTAGACATCAAATATTCTAAGACTCAGGCTCAGTACTATCGTCATCAAGATCCATGTTGTGGATCTTATAGGATAGATGTTGAAGTTCAAATTAGACTTGTTGATTCTGAGCATCAAGAGCATCCATACAATTAGAGATGTAGCCTCGAAGAGAGAATAACTGGTCCATGTTCATCTGATTGGTAGGCATGACAGTAGATGAAGATGACTCAACGTGAAATTCAGAAGGTTGAGGTTCAGGAGGGTTAACAAAGACATTTCTAGTTAGATTAATAGGTGTCTCCTGTCTATCACTTTGAGGCTTATAGATTCTATCAATTTGGTTTTAAAAGAAACCCATTTTGTGGATGACATCCACATCGATCTTACAATTGCATGCATCGAGTGTGATTTTGGGCTCACTAGCAGTGCATACACCAAAATGCTCAAGTATGTTTGTGATGAAGATTGTATAATGCAAGGGGATGTGAGTTTCTCGCACATACCACATTTGTCTCATTATTGTCAAAGCCCAATTGATTTGAAGGTTATGCGTAAGAGCATATATCAATTGAAGTTCCATGTCATTAATTTGAGAATGATTTGAGAATTTTGGAATTATGACATAGCTAAGAAAGTAGTGAAGCAAACGATCTTCGAGATTGAGACTTCCTATAGCAAGGATATCTCTACTCTTTATAGTTTCATCTAAAGCCTGTTGCTTACACATTTCAGTTTCCCGTTTAGAGAATTAACAGATAGAGTAGTAGAACTCTTTTCTATCATAATTATTCCATTCACATGCAAGACCGAAATATTTTATGCTACATTGATAGGGTATATTACAGCAAATTGAAACGAAAGTCTTTACATCTAAGGTAATTTCTTTTCCATTCACTTAGGATGTTAAACAATTTTTCCTAAAGTTCAAATTGTAGTAAAATACTTTAACAAGTTCAGGATAGTAGGTCTTTGATTCCTCACAGAAATCAAAAAGATTTTGTTGCCTAACTAGAATAGGGAAATGGAAATCTTCAAACTCAAAGTTTCTTATCTTGCCATACTTAGGAGGAAAGATTGATTGTCCAAGAAAATGACCCGAGAAGACTTTGTGTTGTTCATCATTGACAAGAAGTTGTGCAAAGCCAGAGGATTAGCCTCAGAAGATGAAGTGACTTGCCTATTTTGAGACATACTAGTATGTTGCTTCTTAGGTTTTGATGATGAAGTCATTGGTTCATGTTTTGAAAAAATAGGTTTTGAGTGTTTGAGAGATTTGGAGAATTTTTATTTTGGCCACTAAACACGAAATTTAAGGTATAGAAGTGTTTAGAATTGAAAATGTGATATGAAATGACTCAAAAAACACTCTGAAGTTTTTAGAGGAATGAATGGGTAGATAAGAAAAGAGGGGTTTGAGGAAGAAGATGAAGTGTCTGAAAAAATGGGAAGGGATAGTTAAATAGTGATTTGAGTAATCGGTTACTCAAAGTAAGTAATCGGTTACTCAGCATAAAAAATTCCCAGAAATCAAACTACAAGATTAGGTAATCAATTACATAGATGGGTAATCGATTACTTAAGGTTTCTGCCAAATTCAGTAATCGGTTACTCTCTAGAGTAATCGGTTACTGACCCCAGAATTTTGAATCTTCAAACATACTAATGCCCGGTAATCGATTATTAACCCTATGTAATCGATTACATATGCCAAGAATTGAAAATGTAGAATAAAACTAAGTAAGCTTCATCAAGATAAGTAATGAAGCAAACGTATAATCGTGAATAAGCATTTAAGACAATTAAGTTTCACCAAGTATGCATAATTCTCGTCTAATTTTATAGAAAGGTTCTTTTACCAAAGGTTTATTAAATATATCTAATAGTTGGTCATGAGTATCAACAAATTCTACAGTCACATCTTTCTTTTGGACATGGTCCCTAAGGAAGTGATGTCTGATATCTATGTGTTTGGTTCTAGAATGCATTACTGGATTCTTTGTGAGATTTATAGCACTATTATTGTCACATTTTAGGGGAATGCACCCTAAGTATAAACCATAATCTCGTAATTGTTGTTTAAGCCACAACACTTGGGCACAACAACTACCTGCCGCAATGTATTTTATTTCAGCAGTACTTAGGACAACACATACTTGTTTCTTGCATGACCATGAGACCAGTGCATTTCCTAATATATGACAAGTACCACTTGTGCTTTTTCTCTTAGTTTTGCATCCATCAAAATTGGAATCTGAATATTCTACCAAATCATATGTACTTCCTTTTGGATACCATAATCAAACATTGGTTGTGCCTTTTAGATATTTCATGATTCTTTTGGTTTTGATTGATAACATGCACACAAATAGACACTAAACATTATATCAGGTCTACTAGCAGTTAGATAAAATAAAGAACAAATCATACCCCGATACTTTGATATGTTAATGCATTTTCCAGCTTCATTTCTATCAATGTATGTACCAGAACCCATAGGAGTGGCAATTGGATTGCAGTCATCCATTTCAAATCCTTTCAGAAAGTCGCTGCTATATTTGGATATAATCACAAAAATACCATCTTCGAGTTGTTTGATTTGTAATCCAAGGAAGTAATTTAACTTCCCCCATAATAGACATTTGAAACTCTCCTCACATCATTTTTCCAAAATCACTACACAAAATCTCATTAATAGAACAAAAAATAATATCATCTACATATATTTGAACGAGAAGAGTATGATGATTTATTTTCTTAATAAAGAGTGTAGTGTCGATCTTTCCTTTGGTAAAACGTTTTTCAAGTACAAAGTTTTTTAGACGATCGTACCAAGCACGAGGAGCTTGCTTAAGCAATAGAGAGCTTTATTTAGTTGATATACAAGAGAAGGATGTTTGTAGTCTTCAAAACCCGGAGGTTGTTCTAAAAACACTTCTTCTTGTATATAATCATTTAGAAAAGGACTACTTACGTCCATTTGATATAACTGAAAATTTAAAGAGCAAACATAAGCAAGTAGCAACCGAATAGCATCAAGTCCAGCAACATGACCGAATGTTTCATCAAAATCAATTATTTCTTCCTGATTATATCCTTATGCTACCAATCTGGCTTTATTTCTAACAATAATGCCATTTTCATCTGATTTATTACGGAATACCCAACGAGCTCCTATAACATGCGTATTATCTAGTCTAGGAACAATTTCCCAAACTTCATTTCTCTCAAACTGGTTCAACTCTTCCTGCATAGCAAGAATCTAGTGTTCATCCTCAATTGCTTCATCAATCTTGGAAGGTTCTATTTGAGAAACAGAAGCTATGTTTAAACAAGCGTCATTTAGCTTTAAACAGGTAGTGACAACCTTACTTATGTCGCCAATGATGTTGTCAATAGGATGGTCTTGGTGAGTTCTCCATTCTTTGGGAAATCAGAATGAATATGCTCTTCTTGAGAAGATAGAGTATCATCCATATACTAATTATCAGTATTGGTTGTTGTATTGGTAAACAAATCCTCTTTCAAAGGGGAACTTGGAAAGTCCTCTTCATCAAGAGTCAAACCATCCCATATTATAGGATAGGTTTCATCAAAAGACACGTGAATAGATTCTTGCATGGCTAGAGTTCTTTTATTGAAAATTCTATAAGCTTTAATTGTAAGAGAGTAGCCTAGGAAGAGTTCTTCATCAACTTTTGAATCAAACTTGCTTAAGTTATCTTTACCATTATTTAAAACAAAACATTTAAAACCAAATACATGCAAATGAGAAATGTTTGGTTTTCTTCCTTTAAAGAGTACACAGGGGTTTTTCTTGAGAATTGGTATTATAAGAACTTTGTTTGAAACATAACATGTCGTACTAACTACATGAGCCCAAAAGTATTTTGTGAGATTAGTTTCATTCAACGTTGTACGAGCAAGTTCTTCTAAACCGAATCTTTATCTCTACAACACCATTTTGTTCTGGTGTTCAAGGAGCAGAAAAATAGTGATTGATACCCAGATCATCACAGAATTCTTCAAAAGAAGCATTTTGAAATTCTCATCCATGATCACTTCTTATAGCAACGATTTTCAGAGATTTTTCATTTTTAACTCTTTTAGCATATTTTCTAAAGGCGTTGAATGCCTCATTATTATTAACTAAGAATAGAGTCCAAGTATATCTTGAATAATCGTCTACTATAACGAGAGCATAGTAGTTACCACCATAACTTTTAGTCCTTAAGGGGCCAAATAAATCCATGTGTAGTAACTGCAATGGTCTATCGGAAGAAACCATATGCTTAGGTTTAAAAGTGGTTTTTGTTGGTTTGCCTATTTGACAAGAACTACATAGTTTTTCTTTAACAAACTTCATTTTGGGTAAACTAACAACTAAATCTTTCTTAATGAGTATATTCAAGTGATCCATATGAATATGAGCAATTCTCCTATGCCAAAGTCATGCATAATTATTATTATTAGCAACTAAACATTCTATTGGTAAAGAATCCCTACTTTCCAATCATATATATATTATTTATCCTCTTCCCAATTAGTTTAGAGTTATTAGAATCCCAACTTTCCATGATGCATTTATCAGGGTAGAAAGCCACATGAAATCCTTTGTCGCATAGTTGACAGATCCTCGCCCAAGCGACGGATCCACGCCCAAGCGACGGATCCTTGCCCAAGTGACGGATTCTCGCCCAAGTGAGGGATCCTAGCCCAAGCGAGGGGCACCTCGGTGCTCAGGCCTAGAAGTCTCTTATTTTCTAGCCCAAGCGAGAATCTCCAACTTGGGCGAGGGCTTGGAAGTTGGAACTGATATGAGCGGTTTCGGAAGTCAGAGGGAGTTATGCAATCACTTTTCCAAAGCTTTTGGGACGAAATTGGAGAAAAAACACTAGGAAAGATGATAGAAGTCGTGAGAACGACTCTAAATCCGATTTTCTTGTATACTTCCATGAATCGAGCATTGTAATAGCGAAGATGAGTGAGTAGATCTTCATTGTTGAGATTTGAAATGTAATCTTCTTACCTTGTACTCATGGATTCAATTCTAATGTAATTGTTATATGATTTTGGGAAGTTTATCCCGTTTTTATTACTTGAGTTTAATTAGCTACTGAATTCTTGTTCTTGGGTTCAAGTTTAACGTAGATACCAGATCTGGATCATCTTCCATCATGTATCACTGTTTCAGGAATGGACAATGATGTATGAATTGCTTTTACATTAAATTAAAGGCTAGTTAAATGCTAGTTAATCCACTCTGCTCCCTGAGGACGATATGCAGGTACTTTACCGGATTTTATTACTTGGACGATACGGTTCTCTTGTCGTTCCATAAATATCTAACAAGTTCTTAGCACCATTTTAGGGGAGGAATGAGCGATTTGTATTAGTTCTTTACATATTTTATTGAGTTTTGTACATAATTATTCTTTAATTTTTTGTAGTATAGCTAACCCTTATGCTAACCTTTGCTTTAGTCTTCTTATGTATGCTTTTGCGAGGTAAAGCTACTAATGAGAAACTACAGTATAATACTGATATTGAGAAGTCAGCAAAGTGTAACTGCAAGAAGGCAAAGGAGAAGAGGAAGGAGGGTACTCAGGAAGCATAGTGCAGCTTTGAACAGTCTATATTTTTAGAACCCCAGTTAGACAAAATGGAGAATGCCAACAATGCCACTGGAAATAACCCAAGGCCTAATCCTCCAAGGAGGACGTTAGGTGACTATGCCATGTACCAGGGTCCGAGGCACTATTCTAGCATTGTTATTCCATACACCAAAAGGACAGTGGAAATCAAGCCGGCATACCTAAATTTGGTCAGTTCTTAATAGTTCACAAGCAAGGATTATGAAGATCCCATATGCTCATTTGGACAATTTCTATGAGTTGGTGATGACCATGGGGTATTCAGATAATGAGAGGGAAGCTGCATATATGATGTTGTTTCGATTTTCTCTCCTTAGTGAAGCTAGGGAATGGCTCAAATCACATCCTACCCAAAGCTTAACCAATCTGAGTGACTTGGAAACCAAGTTCTTGACGAGATTTTTCCCTCCAGCTAGATATGTGCATGCCAAGTTTGAAATCTCAACATTTAGAGAAGGTGTAGATGAGGCATTCTATGAGGCTTAGGAATGTTTCCAGATGTTGTTGAGAAAATGTCCCGACCACGGGTTTGAAGATGTGGACCAGATGAACATATTCTGCAATGGGTTGAAACCAGAGACAAAGATGATATTGGATGTCGCAGCAGGTGGCACTGTGATGACTGTTAATGATGAGCAAGCCACCAACATTATCACTGCTTTATCTTCCACGGATAGGCAAGCTCAACACAACAAAAGGACTGTGCAGATAAGAGGGGTGTTAGATTTGAACACTTTTGATGCTATTCTGGATGAGAACAAGATTCTAACACAACAAATTGAGGCACTCACTATACAGATGTCCAAGTTGCCTCAACAACTAAATGTGGTATAGACTTCTCCGGTCCATCAACAAGTGCTATATGTGAGTTTTGTGGAGGTGACCACGTTACTGATCACAACTTAATTCCTACCAGCACACAAGAGGAAGAGGTTCTTAGAGAAGCTGAGGTTGGGGAGGAAAGAAGGAAACCAGAGAAACACAAAAGGGTGATACAGTACAATTTGAGGAAGGAGTTGTGAATAATAAGGATTCTATAAGGGAAAACAATGACAAGAGGAAGAGTGATCTACCTGAATTGAAGGATCTTCCTTATCCAAAGAGACCTTCCAAAAAAGACAAGGACATACAATACACTAGGTTCTTGGATATATTCAAGAACCTACAGATCAACATTCATTTCATGGAGGCGATGGAACAGATGCCCACATATGCTAAATTCATAAAAGATCTGTTGGCAAAGAAGAGAAGGTTTTCAGAAGAGATAGTGACATTGGAAGCTGGATGCAGTGCTATCATTCAGAAGTCTTTACCTGAGAAGACTAAAGATCCAGACAGCTTCACAATACCGGTCACTATCGATGAACTATAAGTGGGAAAGGCACTGCTTGATTTGGGTGCCAATATTAATTTGATGCCTCTATCCATGTTGATGAGGATTGGGGAGTTGGAAATCTAGCCTACTAGGATGACTCTGCAATTCGCTGATAGATCAGTGAAGTATCTTTATGAAGTTGTTGACGATATTCTAGTCAAGGTAGATGGATTGGTGTTTCCTTTTGATTTTGTCATCATGGACATTGAGGAGGACACTAAGGTCCCACTTATTTTGGGCAGACCCTTCAAGAAGACTGTTAGGGTCATTATTGATGTTGATGATGGAAAGTTGAAGGTAAGGGTACAAGACCAACAGGTGAATTTTAATGTGTTTGAGGCAATGCAACACCCAAAAGATAAACAACACTACTTTCGAGTGGATGATACTGAGGACTTATTCATGCTCGATGAGATTCACTTGAGTAGAAGTAGTCCATTGGAGAAGGTCTTGAGAGGAGAATTAGAAGGAAGCAATATTGAGGAAGAGAAATTTATTAAGGCATGTACGGCAGAGTTGGATGCACCACTCAAGGGTGCATATGATCAGAATCACACTGAGGAACTGGTTAAAGAGAAGAAAAATGAGGTTTCGAAGGTGGAGTTGAAACTATTTCCTTCACATCTGAAGTATGTATTCTTAGAGGATGGAGGTTAAAAACCAATAATAATCAGCAGTGCCCTATCATCTGATGAAGAACAACAACTAATTGGGGTGCATAAGAAATATGCAGGGGCAATAGGGTGGACGCTGGCTGATTTGCATGGAATAAGTCTGTGTTATTGTTTGCATAAAATCCATATGGAAATGGATTATATACCGGTTGCACAACCTCAACGACGTCTGAATCCTACTATGAAGGAAATGGTGAAGAAGGAAATGATGAAACTTTTGGATGCTGGGATGATTTATCCCATATCTGATAGTATTTGGGTAAGCCCAATTCAAGTGGTCCCAAAGAAGGGGGTATGACTGTGGTTAGGAACAAAAAAGATGAATTGATTCCAACCAGAACAGTCACTGGATGACGTATGTGCATTGATTACAGAAAGTTGAACCAGGCCACTCGAAAATATCACTTTCTTCTGCCATTCATAGATAAAATGATTGAGAGATTGGCTGGACAAGCATTTTACTACTTTCTATATGATTATTCTGGCTATAACCAGATCATTGTGGATCCCCAAGATTAAAAAAATAGCTTTCACATGTACTTTTGGTGTCTTCACATACAGGAAGATGTTATTTGGACTGTGTAATGCACTAGCAACATTCCAAAGGTGCATGTTAGCTATTTTCTGATATTGTGGAGCAGTGTATTGAGGTGTTTATGGATGACTTCTCGGTCTTCAGGTCGTTATTCGAAAGTTGTTTGGGAAACTTGGACATCATGCTGCAGCAATGTATTGAAACAAATCCGGTATTGAACTAGGAGGAGTGTCACTTCATGGTGACTAAGGGAGTGGTCCTGGGGCACAAGATCTCTTCCCGGGGCATTGAAGTAGACAAAGCAAAGATTGAGGTCATCAACATCTCCCACCACCACTCAATGTCAAGGGAATCAAGAGTTTCCTTGGACATGTAGGTTTCCATAGGAGATTTATAAAATATTTTTCGACATGTCCTTCTGGTGTCTTCACATACAGGAAGATGTTATTTGGATTGTGCAATGCACTAGCAACATTCCAAAGGTGCATGTTAGCTATTTTCTGATATTGTGGAGCAGTGTATTGAGGTGTTTATGGATGACTTCTCGGTCTTCAGGTCATCATTCGAAAGCTGTTTGGGAAACTTGGACATCATGCTGCAGCAATGTATTGAAACAAATCTGGTATTGAACTGGGAGAAGTGTCACTTCATGGTGACTAAGGGAGTGGTCCTGGGGCACAAGATCTCTTCCCGGGGCATTGAAGTTGACAAAGCAAAGATTGAGGTCATCAAGACCTCCCACCACCATTCAATGTCAAGCGAATCAGGAGTTTCCTTGGACATGCAGGTTTCCATAGGAGATTTATAAAATATTATTCGAAAACTACAAAACCACTCAGTAATCTTCTTAACAAAGACCATGTTTTCATTTTGATGCTGAGTATGCAACATCTTTTGAAACCTTGAAACAAAAACTGATTTCTGCTCCTGTTATAGTAGTGCCCCACTGGCATATGGATTTTGAACTCATGTGTGATGCTAGTGATTATGTCATCAGGGTGGTACTAGGACAGCGAAAATATAAAATTTTCCATGCTATACACTATGCTAGTAAGGTATTGAATGAGGCACAAATCAACTATGTCACAACAGAAAAGGAATTACAGGCTATAGTGTATGCCTTGGAAAAATTTAGATCCTACTCGATTGGCTCTAAAGTTATAATTTTCACTGATCATGCTGCTATTAAGTATCTACTAACCAAATCGGATTCCAAGCCGGGATTATTGCGCTAGGTGTTGTTATTGTAGGCATTCGACTTGGTGATCAAGGACAAGTAAGGGGGCGAAAATTGTGTAGAACTAAAAGTGCAAACTGTTGCACTATTAGATTGCCTATGTTTTGATGAAGACAAGGATTTATTGAAAGATTGAATATGACTCAACAAATCAACATGCCATGAACTCAAGGGTCTCATATCTAGACTAGGTTCTTACAAGAGTCATTTTTAGAGTCTTAGATGTGTGCCTTAGATATTGAGTCTAGGTTAGGTAAACCTAGATGCAATTCTCACAAGCCTTAAAAATAATCAATTCATTTGCATGAGACATGCCATCTAGATTATTATATGTTCATGCATGAATCATACATGTTACTTGTGCATCTTAAGCATAATATATTGGTAAAACATGTATAGTTGATAAGCATAACATATAGGTAGTTTACCATTTTATAATTTAGCTAAAAAATATGGCAGTTAATCGATTAAGGAAGGTGTTAATCGATTAACATGAATTCTATTTTAACAGATAACTGAAACCTTGAAAACAATTATTCTTAGCAGCCCGTTAATCGATTAAAAGGGCACTTAATCGATTAACTGGGTCTTAGAAAGGTCTTCTATATAAACCGTGTTTTTAGGTCTTGCATCATATATCATATCATTCATTTTTAGAATTTCTAGTTGCATATTTTTCGTGCTCATTTGTGTCATTTAGGAAAAGTGAAATGCATCGTGAGATAGTGAGAGATAGTATCATGTTTAGAGTTTAATTGTCATCCAATTACATGTGATTAATGTTTTAACCTTTGATATCTTTTCTGGCATGATTCTTGCATTTCTTTAGAAGACTTCTAGGATAGAGATTCTCTGTTTCTGCACATCAATTAACTCATACATATTCATGTTTACTTGTGAGTCTTGTATAGGTTTTTAGCTGAGTTTCAATTGTGATATCTTGTGTTGTAATAAGGGAAGTTGTCTCTTGGTGTCTTACTACCTAAGAGACTCAATGAGTCTTCACCAAGACTTAGAGGTCTTGAGTTTAGAACGTTTTCTTGGTTGGGGCTAGATCGTAAGAAAGGTTTTCTTAGGCGATTAGGTGAGTCAAACTAAGAAAGTGGATTCTTGGATTCAAGAAGGGAACGTCTAAGTTTTTGTATTGGAAGTGTGCATGTAACAATACATTCGTTTCAATATTAGTGAAGAAAATCTCCCCAGATCATAAGGGGAGGCCTGAATGTAGTTTGCAAGTGAACCCGCAAACGAACCAAGATAAAATTCCTTCTTGCAAGCTTTTTCTATCCTTAATCTTTTTACGTTTCAAGTTGTAATATCGATGAATGGTTGTGCAATAAGCCAATCTGCAACTTGTTGTTTTCGGTGAGTTAATCGATTAAGAAAAAGTGTTAATCGATTAACTAGGTCTTTTTCCAGAATAGGGCTTCAATGCAAATAGCGGTAAATTGGTATCAGAGCTAGTATGATGTGCTAGCTCAATCACATGTGCATGATACTTAAGGGAAAACAAATGGGTTCCACCAACCCCTTTGGCGGTGATGGCACATCTATTAACCGCCCTCCGTATTCAGTGGCGAGGGATATGCTTACTGGAAAGTCCGGATGAACATATTCATTGAAGCCATTGACTCGGATATTTCAGAATACATAGTCAACGGGCCTTTCGTCCCAATTCATTTAGTGGACGACGAACCGAAAGAAAAGCCTAAGAGTCTATGGACTGATGATGAACGTAAAAAGGTTTAATACAACCTATGTGCTAAAAACATCATCACATTGGCCCTATCATATGATGAATTCTTTCGGGTTTCGCAGTGTCAAAGTGCCAAAGAAATGTGACTCACGAAGGCACTAGCAAAGTCAAGCGTGCCAGGATGAATGCCCTGACACATGAATATGAGCTTTTTCGTATGTTGCCGAGTAAATCTATCAGCGACATGCAAAAGCGATTCACACACATAGTAAACCATTTAGTTGCTCTAGATAATTTTTTTACCAAAGGAGAACTAACTAATAAAGTTTTGTGTTGTCTTGACAGGAGATGGCAACCTAAAGTTACAGTTATCATGGAACTTGGATGCTTGATGATGCATGACGAATCAGATCGCAAAAAGAAAGGTATATCTCTTAAAGCAACGTCTCAACCTATTGATGATGAAACGTTGAGCCTTCTCGTACGGAAATTCGGGAAATTCTTAAAGAAGGAGGCTTTAAACATTTTCATAAGAAAGAAGCGCATGAGTGAACTAGAAAAGGCAAAGGTAATAAAGAGTGTTCCACCTTCCATGAATGTGGTAAGCCAGGACACATGAGATTTCAATGTCCTACTTACGTCAAGAAAGTTGATTCGGAGAAGAGCACTCCTCGGGACTTCAATACAAAGAAAGCCTACATAATCTAGGATGTACCATAGGAGGATATGACATCAAGCACCTCAGATAAAGAAGAGACCGCCAAGCTATGCCTAATGACCAGAACAAATGAAGCTTGCGACTCAGATTCATAGGAGGTAAACAATGAGGTATACTCTGACACCTCATCTTCTTCTTATAATTCACCTCCTTATGAGGACTTATATAATGCTTATGTCGAATTGCATGAAGAATTCAAAAAAATTAGCTAGGATTAGTTCTGATAGAAAACGAGTAATCCTTCTAAATGAACATAAAATAGTTTTATTACAGAAAGAATTAGATGAGCTTAAACTTGAAAATGAAACTTTACATCTAATATTTTCTTGTAATACATGCAATTGCTCAAAAGATAATTTATGTCAATCAACTGTCTGTGAGTTTTGTGAAACTTTGAAAAATGAGAACTTGAAGCGCAATGAAAAACTCGCAAAACTCATAGAGAGTCAAAATCAATTAGACACTATGCTTAGTCAAACTAGAAATGTTGGTGACCATACTGGATTATGATACATTCCCCCTATGCGTAGGAGAAGACCATATAGAAAACTGGTAACTCGACCTAATAAGAAAGTTCCTACATGTTTCTATTGTGGCACACATGTCTACACTTCCTAATCTTGCTATATCAGGAAGTATGATATACCTAGTGGTGTATATGTCTGGATGAAAAAGGGAGATAACTCTCTGGTTACTAACAGAAAAGGACCCAATATAAATTGGGTACCTGAAAAAGGCAAGTGATCTATTTTGCAGGTATGTCTACGAGCACATGGACAACATTGGTATCTTGATAGTGGATGCCCGAGACATATGACGGGAGATAGATCAAAATTCATAGATCTATCATTGAAAGAAAAAGGGTTTGTCACGTATGCAGACAACAACAAAGGAAAGATATTTGGTACCGGGATAATTGGCAACTCAACTCAAGCAATGATTGAGAATGTACTATATGTTGAAGGGCTGAAGCACGACCTATTGAGTATAAGCCAACTCTACGACAAAGGTAATTGTGTATCTTTTGACTCTAAGTGTTGCATAATCCGTGACAATTTATCTAATAAGGTCAAATTTGTCGGACATCTTATTAATAACATCTATATGGTTAACCTAGATGTCACAACATTATTTTCAAAATGTTTTGTTTCTAAAGAAAATGATATCTGACTTTGGCATAGGCGCGTCGCTCATATTCATGTAGAACATCTAGATAAACTATCTAAAAATAATTTGGTTGACGGTCTACCAAAACTTTATTTTAAAACTCATGAAACTTGTGATACTTGTCAAAAATGTAAACAAGTTCAAACCTATTTTGGTAAAACGAATGTAATATCCACAACAAGACCACTGGAGCTTCTCCATATGGACTTGTTTGGACCCTCACAAATAATGAGTTTTGGTGGTAGTGTCTATGTTTTGGTAATTATTCATGATTTCTGGATTCATATGGACATTATATTTATCTTCTAAGAGTGATGCATTCAAATCTTTCAAAAACCTTGCCAAACAAATTCAAAATTAGTTTTATCTTAAAATTGTATTCATTCGATCTTATCATGGTGGCGAGTTTTAAAACCACCAGTTTGATAAATTTTGTAATAAATATGGCATCATGCATCAGTTCTCGGCTCCTCGTACCCCTCATCAAAATGGAGTTGTTGAGAGGAAGAATCGAGTTCTAGACGAGCTTGCTAGAACCATGCTAAACGAAAGCCAGGTTCCTAAGTACTTTTGGGCTGATGTAGTGCATACTGCTTGCTATGTGATAAATCATATACTCTTGAGGCCTACTTGTTTGAAAACTCCTTATGAACTTTTAAAAGGCGGAAAACCTAATATTGCTCATTTTCATGCTTTTGGATGTAAATGCTTTATTTTAAATAATGGAAAAAGAGCGTTAGGAAAATTTGACTCAAAAGTAGATGAGGGTATATTTGTAGGGTATTCCTTACATTGTAAAGCTTATCGAGTGTTTAATAAATATTCCACGCAAGTAGAAGAGTTTGTACATGTTCATTGTGATGAATCTTCTCCAAAAGAGAAGAAAAAGTTATTTTATGATGATGTTGTAGGTGCTTTAGAAGAAGCATACTCTAAGGACATGGACGAGGACAAATAAGAACAAGCATAGCAAATTGTCCAAGATGAGCATCAAGACATGCCAATAGCGTGGAAGACTAAGAAAGATCATCCACTTGACAAAGTTATATGTGATATCTCTATGGGAGTTGTAACCCCTAGTTCTTTATGTAATTTTTGTAGCTTCGTTGCTTTCATATCTCAAATCGAGCCAAAGACCATCGATGAGGCCATTGAGGATTTGCACTAGGGTATATCTATGCAAGAAGAGCTAAACCAGTTCGAGCGCAATAATGTATGGGACTTGGTCCCTAAGCCAAAAGAACATCTAGTGATTGGTACTAAATGGGTCTTCCAAAATAAACTAGATGAATCTGGCTTGATCATTAGAAATAAGACAGGCTTAGTGTGGCCAAAGGCTACAACCAGGAGGAAGGCATCGAATATGATGAGACTTACCCTCATGTAGCCAGATTAGAGGCCATTAGGATGCTTTTATCCTTTGCATCGACTATGAACTTTAAGCTCTTTCAAATGGATGTTAAGAGCACCTTTCTGAAACGCTACATTCAAGAGGAGGTGTATGTTGATCAACCTCCCGGCTTTGAAAACTTTAAATATCTGAACCATGTATATATGCTCAAGAAAACTCTCTATAGCCTGAAACAGGCTCCTAGTGTTAGGTATCAGTGGTTACGATACACCTAGAAGGGGGGGTTGAATAGGTGGGTTGAATAGGTGTAGCGGTTAGAATATCCGCTTTTCGAAACTCAACACTTAATGCTGAATCACCCCAATTTAATCGATTAAAAGAATGAGGATAATCGATTAACGCACTTGACTTAATCGATTAAAATAGAAACAGTAAGCTTAGGCAGATTCGATTACTTGCACGACCATTAACCGATAATGAAATGAACACACAAAGCTTACAATATTATCAAAGTATTAACAGTATAGCACAGATACAGAATATAGCAATTATTTCTACTATACAAGTTAACCGATTAAATGCAATAAAGAGAGAGAGAGAGAGAGAGAGAGAGAGAAAAATCCTGCAACACGATTTTTATCCTGGTTCGTTTGCTTGTCCACTGCAAACTACATCCAGGCCTCCCGGCTGATTTGGGAGATTTTCTTCACTATAATTGAATCAATGTTTTTACATGCACATCATCCAATTACAACAACTTAGACATTCACAAGAAAATAAAGAACCTTATTCTATGGTTTGACTCCCTTCCTACCGACAAATAAAACCTTTCTTTCGGCGTTGCCCCAGCCAAGAACCTTGTTCTTTCTTATCAAGAACTCTAAGCAAAATGAAGATACAACTCAATCTCTTAGGTGGTACGACACCTCGAGATTCCCAATGTTACAACGATTTTTCACAACAAAACTATAGAGTAAACTTAAGCAATTACAAAGCTCATATTTAACAAATAAGACTTTACTCTGAACACTTAACACAATCTCATGCAATATGACAATTTATTAGTTGAAAAACAGAATTTACAG
>NC_032027.1:11122072-11127130 GCF_001865875.1 Lupinus angustifolius | reverse complement strand
ATCGATTAACAGCATATTTTCATGTGTAATTTTAAATACAAAAACTCAAATACGTTATGCACTTAATTCATACATGTTTAACACTTAGTTTATGCCTAGAATGCACGTATACGTGTATTTATGTGATACATGAACATATTATGAATGACATGTCTCAAGTTTAAAAGATTTATGCATATGAGACATGTATTAGGTGAGTTAAGCCTTAGACTCAACTTAAACTAGTTTCTAGTCTAAGCCTAGTACCAATCAAAAGACTTAAGCATGTTGATTTGTTGGTGATCTTCAAGCTCTTATTAGCACAAGTTGTCCTCATCAAAACCATGACACATAAAGAGATCTTTCCAAAGTGTTCCTCTTGACATGCACACTTTCACCTAGAGCTTGGTATGACAAATTGAGCTCTTTCCTTTTGGAAAAAGGGTTCGTGAGGGGTGTGGTTGATACTACCCCCTTTATCTGTAGAATAGATGATCATGTATTATTACTTCAAATATAGAAAATATACTAATGACATTCTTTGCAAATAATTTTCTCAGATGATGCAGGGAGAATTTGAGATGTCGATGATGGGTGAGCTGACTTTCTTCCTTGGGCTAAAAATTAAAAAAAATCGAAAGTGGCATCTTCATTCATCAATCAAAGTATTGCAAGGATTTACTCAAAAAGTTAGACATGGAAAAATGTAAAGAAGCTTCTACACCTATGGCATCCGCTTGCTATCTAGACAAAAACGAAAAGGGAAAAGCTATTAAGGTAACAAAGTATCGATGAATAATTGGCTCTTTATTATATTTGACTGCGAGCCGCCACGATATTATGTTTAGTGTTTGCATGTGTGCTAGATTTCAAGTATTACCTAAAGATTCACATTATAGTGTTGTTAAACGCGTCATGAGATATTTAAAAAGAACAATAAATAAAGGATTGTAGTATCCTAGGGATGCCTCATTATCCTTGGTAAGGTATTCCGATTCCGACTTTGCTAGATGTAAGCTGGACCAGAAGAGCACTAGTGGGACTTGTCACTTACTAGGCAGATCCTTAGTCGCATGGCATAGTAAAAAGCAAGTATGTGTTGCTTTACCCATCGTCGAAGCGGAATTCATTGTCGCCAGTGCGTGTTGCGCTCAAATCCTATGGATGAAGCAGCAACTTAAGGACTTTGGTCTTAAACTAGAAAAGATTCCCATTACATGTGATAATACAAGTGCCATAATCCTATCCAAGAATCTTGTTTTGCATTCGAGAACCAAGCATATAGAAATTAGACATCATTTCTTGTGTGATCATGTTCAAAAAGGCGATTGTGTTCTTGAATTTGTTGAAACTACTAAGCAATTAGCTGATATTTTCACCAAGCCCCTCTCACGAGATACTTTCTATATTCTTGGAAGAGAACTGGAATCCTTGATGAAAAATATTTCTATGCCCATGAAGAGCTCCTATTCCTACACCATCAAATATGAATGTGAGGCAGGACCGTTGAGACCCCTACTACTCTCTCATACTATAGGAGACTCGGTTGTCAAAGTTTCAAAGCAGGAAACCAACTTACATCAGGTATGCCGATTTAACCTAGATGGCGGAACAAATTTTTGAATTTCCACAAGGTATACTAGCTCAAGGAGCTGTCACCTTTTTGGAATTAAAGGGAAATATTTACCCTTCTTTGGTTAGAGAAATTTATGCCAACTTTAGATATAAGGATGGCAAATATTTGTATATGGTTTCTGGAAGTTTGTTTGAGCTGGGTGAGGATATTTTCAAGAATGTGGGAGGTTTGTCCACCAATGGTGCTAGCAATGGTAATTGTGATTGGGTCAAGAATTCATTTGATGTTACTGAGGTTTACAAGTCATGCTTGAGAGGTCCCCATATCCAATGAGAATTAACAAAAGTTGGGTAATTATCTATGGAAAATAGACTATTGCACTATCTGATAGCGTACATTTTAGTTCAGAGAAACACAAATCATGCACAACCCACTGTGAATGATTTAAGGTTTATGTATGTTGTTAAGCAAAATGTTATGATTAATTGGCCTGAGGAGATTCTTAAGGTCATGTATAGTGTGTAAGCATCAAAATCCAAGCTGCTTCCCTACAATTCATTTCGAGGATCATCGATTATCTGCATATTGATGTGTCTGATACCATCATCATGGAGTCTTCTGACAAAGATCACCTAGTTGGTGAAAGTTTGATCCACAAGATGGGTATCTACAAGTATGGGAATACTTCACAATACCAAGAGGATTGCACTACTGTGGATCTGGACTTATCTAGAGATGAGGATCAGGGAGGAACGGATCAACATAATGCAGGAACTCATGGGAGTCGGTTGGAAACGCACCGTGGGTACCACCCTTTAGATTAGCTCGGTTAGATGCAATGGAGCAAAGGCTGAATAATAGAATGGATCTACATTTTCAGTCCTTGAAGGACTCTTACCATACAGACTTGGAGCAATTTGGGAACGTCAGGTCGCCTACATTGATAACCACTATCAGTCTATGTGGAGCTTTGTTCAAAACACTGTTGAAGCACATAATGATAGGTTTTATGCAAAATTTGAGAAGTTGAGAGTCCTCATTCAGGGAGATAGTAGTCTGACAGTTCCTGATGACAGAGACCTTCCTCCGCATCCTTAGATTAGAAGACCTTAGACCCTAGGTTTCCTTTGGTTTAGTTCTTCTATTGGCTAATTTCAAGGATTTTGTTGCTTTGTACTCTTTAGACAGATTTATCTTTGGTTTTATTGGGTTGTAATAGGTTCTATCTACTTTTGCTGAATATTTATCACTTGGTATGCATGATATTGAACTTTAATCATTACTAGTTTTGTATTATATTGCTTCTATCATATGCGTATCTTTGTCCTTTATAGTATGAACTTATGTTTAATGGTACTTGACCATGATTGGTTATCTACATCTATTCTATTTCATTGAGCCAGTTGTAGACATGTTATGATAATAATGCTTGATCATTTTATGCTTAATTGGTCATTGTATAACTTTTCATGCCATTAAACTTGTTCATTTACTATATTTTGTCAATTTAATCGATTAACCTATACTCTTAATCGATTAAATGTGTGTAAACATGTGCACATGTTCAAGCTTCCTTCAATTGGTTAATTAATTGACTTCCCAAAATTAAATGATTGATTACAGTTTTGATTTCATTATATGACTCTTCTTATTTTTGACGAGATTGATTCGTTTATCTTTTTGATAATGTCAAAAGGGGGTGAAAGGTTCCTTTGTTGTTAGATGTGAATTTGCAGGTTATAAATAATATTCAGCTTTTGTTGCTCAGCTATGCGCTTTTACTTTAAAATTAACAACCATGCATTCTATAACCATCATCAAGCTATGCATCAAAACAAGATTTGGTGTGGAGTTTGTCATCATCAAAAAGGGGGAGATTGAAAGTGCAAAGTGTCAAAGTGTTGCACTATTAGATTGCCTATGTTTTGATGATGACAAGGATTTATTGAAAGCTTGAAGATGACTCAACAAATCAACATGCCAAGGACTCAAGGGTCTCATATCTAGACTACGTTCTTACAAGAGTCGTTTTTAGAGTCTTAGATGTGTGCCTTAGATATTGAGTCTAGGTTAGGTAAACCTAGATGCAATTCTCACAAGCCTTAAAAATAATCAATTCATTTACATGAGACATGTCATCTAGATTATTATATGTTCATGCATTAATCATACATGTTACTTGTGCATCTTAGGCATAATATATTGGTAAAACATGTATAGTTGATAAGTATAACATATAAGTAGTTTACCATTTAATCATTTAGCTGAAAAATATGGCAGTTAATCGATTAAGGAAGGTGTTAATCGATTAACGTGAATTCGGTTTTAACAGATAACTGAAAACTTGAAAACAATTATTCTCAACAGCCCGTTAATCGATTAAAAGGGCACTTAATCGATTAACTGGGTGTTAGAAAGGTCTTCTATATAAACTGTGTTTATAGGTCTTGTATCATATATCATATCATTCATTTTTAGAATAGCTAGTTGCATATTTTCCGTGCTCATTTGTGTCATTTAGGCAGAGTGAAATGCATTGTGAGATAGTGAGAGATAGTACCATGTTTAGGGTTTAATTGTCATCCAATTACATGCGATTAATGTGTTAACCTTTGCTATCTTTTCTTGCATGATTCTGAAAGTGCGCATGTCAAGAGGAGCACTTTGGAAAGCTTGCCCACTATGTGTTTTGAAGAGGACAATTTGAGTTTCATAAGAGCTTGAAGATCATCAACAAATCAACGTGCTTAAGCCTCAAGTTTGGTATTAGACTTAGACTAGTAATTAGTTTAGGTTGAGTCTAAGGCTTAGCTAAACTCAATACATGTCTCATATACATAATACATTAAATCATTTTATTTTGAGATATGACATTCATAATATGTTCATGCATCATATATATACATGTTATCTGTGCATCCTAGGTATAAACTTAGTGTTGAACATGTATAAGTTAAGTGCATAACGTATTTGATTAATGCAATTTAAAAATATACATAGAAATATGCAGTTAATCGATTAAGGTGAGTTTTAATCGATTAACGTAAGTTTTTGAAAAGCAGTTGGAACAGAAAACTTGGAAAGCCGAATCAGTTACAATTTTTTATATCGTTAATCAATTAACCAAGAATTTAATCGATTAACTGGGTTGCAGAATGGTTTCTTTATAAGCTGCGTTTTCAGAACTCAAGCTCATTCTTCCATGTTAGATTTTAAGAGAGTTAGAGAATATTTACGTGTTAATTGCTTCATCTAAATGAAATTGCATTTGTGAGATTAGAGAAGAGGGAATTCTATGCTTTAGGATTGAGAGGCATTACATGTTTAGTTTCTCATCATTTCATCTCATATGTTCATGCATTTCTTGATGTTTTTGGAAAGATTTCATATTCTGTAAAATCTATTTTGAACTCATGCATTATCATTTTATATGAGACATGTGTTAGAGTTGTAGAGTAAGGTGTTAATTGTTTTAATTTGAGCATTGTAAGTGCTTTAGATTA
>NC_032027.1:11121459-11121972 GCF_001865875.1 Lupinus angustifolius | reverse complement strand
AAGACTTGACTCTCCTATTTGAAGAATTCAAGAAGTATCTCAAGAAGAAAGGAGGGATCAAGAATCTCAAGAAAGAAGTCAAGAACTCAAACAAGAAGAGCAACTCTCGAACGTCTAAGTCAAAAGAAGCATACATTGTTTGGAACGATTCTGAGAAAGATTCGACTTCTAGCTCATCCGATGTGGAGATAACTTCAAAGATATGCCTTATAGCACAAGTGCATGAGAAGTGCAAGTTTTGAACTCATGCATTATCATTTTATATGAGACATGTGTTAGAGTTGTAGAGTAAGGGTGTTAATTGTTTAATTTGAGCATTGTAAGTGCTTTAGATTACTTTATATTCTTGTTGTAAAAGGATTGGGAAAATCCTAGCTGCGATTAGGTAAGGTGTTCTTCACACAAAGACTTGGAGGTCTTGGGATAAAGAGCGATACCTTGGCTGGGGCCGAATCGCATAAGAAAGTTTTTCTTGGGAGGCGGTTTTGGGACAGGTCAAACCAAGGGTAACGT
>NC_032027.1:11120720-11121359 GCF_001865875.1 Lupinus angustifolius | reverse complement strand
AAAATTTAAAGGTATGCCTTATAGCACAAGTGCATGAGGAGTGCACATCTAATGATGAAGATGATTCTATTGAGGTAAATTCCTATACTTCATCATGCTCTAGTGACTCTCCTCCATATGATGAATTATATGCAGCTTATGTCGAAATGCATGAGGAGTTAAAGAAAATTATTAAAATAAATATAGATAGGAAAAAGGTTATTTCCTTGCATGAAAAGAAAATAATTGAAATGCAAAAGGAATTAGATGAACTTAAACTTGAAAATGAAACTCTTGATCTTATCTATGCATGTGCCTCATGTGATTGCTCTACTTCTAAATTATGTCAACCCTCTATATGTGACAATTGTGAGAATTTAAATGCTGAAAATTCTGTTTTCAAACAAAAACTCTCAAAGCTCACATATAGTCACGAAAACCTCAACACATTGCTTGCTAATACAAGAAACGTTGGTAACCGAACTGGAATTGGATATAAACCTGAACCTAAGAAAAGACCATATAGAAATCCAGTAGTTCATATGCATAAGAAGTCAAATAATAACATGCCTACTTGTTTCTATTGCGGCACACATGGTCACACATGCACTACATGCTTTATTAGAAAATTTGGTGTGCCAAGTGGCAAATATGTTTGGG
>NC_032027.1:11119294-11120620 GCF_001865875.1 Lupinus angustifolius | reverse complement strand
AAACTGTTTGTGTGATCTGAGCTGTTTTAATCGATTAAAAAGCTGTAGTTAATCGATTATTCTTTCTGTGTTAATCGATTAAACTGGGGGTTTTTCAGCATTATAAGTTGTTTGCAAAAACCGGATACTTTGACCGCTACACCTATTCAACCCCCCCCCCTTCTAAGTGTATCTTAGCCACTGATACCTAACAAGTGGTATCAGTAGTACGTCGTGTTAGCTCAATCGCATCCGCGTGATCTGAGAGGGACTATATATGGGCTCTAAGTAAAGGGAAGAACAATGAAAGGGGGAGCAACGCACTTTGAATGTCAAATAAACCATTCAAACATCATATCATCAAACTTTTCATCTAGTATCACCTAACAAGTGGTATCACAAGTAGTATCACAAACAAGTGGTAATCTTGACCTATCTCCAAATGGTAAGCAAGGTAAATATATTAACAAGGTTACAAAATTATCTCTTAGTAAGCTCAAAATTGTTTTTAAAACTGTCAATTTTCTGTCATTAATCAATTAACATCTCTGTATAATCGATTAAATGAGTTCCAGTAGCTAAAGCTGTCTGAAATAAATCATCTTAATCGATTAAATTTTGTGATAATCGATTACCTGGGCTCAAATTCTTTTTGAAATTTAATTCTTCCTGTTTTGTGGCTTACGCTTATATTTTTGAGTCAAGTACATCTCATGATTTTGATTGTACCATCTTTTAGCATTTTGTAACTATATTGAACCTTGTTAATTATGTTAAATAGAATGTGTTTTTGCATGAATGTTGAACATGTCTTAATTATGTATTATAATTAAATGATTGAAATATGCTTTAAAATGAAAATTGCCTAACGAAATGCTAACAAGTGGTGATAATGGCATCTAACAAGTGGTGGCATCTAACAAATGGCTTACATATATGTTTAATCATTCCATGTCTTAAATGTTTACATAATGGATATGTCATGCTTAAATGGTTAATTATGTTGCATGTAGCATCTTACTTTGTTTGAACTGGATCTTGATCATGATTGGTATATGTGATTATATTGATGATTATGCCTATTGCAAACTGCTCAAATATATTAAATGCTTAATCATGCCGCACTTGATTTGCTTATGCATAACCCTTCATGCCATTCAAACTGTTTTGCTGCTATCTGTTGTCCATTTAATCGATTAAGACATGTTATTAATCGATTAAATGATGTATAACTGTGCATCTGTTTAAGCTTCTCAAACTGGTTATTGCCTATGCTAATAATTACAGTTTTTTTTAAAATAAATTTCTATAACTCTCCTGACTTTTGACTAGAATTGAATATTCGTA
>NC_032027.1:11110711-11119194 GCF_001865875.1 Lupinus angustifolius | reverse complement strand
TGTTGAACATGTATAAGTTAAGTGCATAACGTATTTGAGTATTGCAATTTAAAAATATACATAGAAATATGCAGTTAATCGATTAAGGTGCGTTTTAATCGATTAACGTAAGTTTTTGAAAAGCAGTTGGAACAGAAAACTTGGAAAACCGAATCAGTTACAATTTTGTATCTCGTTAATCGATTAACCAAGAATTTAATCGATTAACTGGGCTGCAGAATGGTTTGTTTATAAGCCGCGTTTTCAGAACTCAAGCTCATTCTTGCATGTTAAATTTTAAGAGAGTTAGAGCATATTTACGTGTTAATAGCTGCATCTACATGAAATTGCATTTGTGAGATTAGAGAAGATAGAATTCTATGCTTTAGGATAGAGAGGCATTACATGTTCATGCATTTCTTGATGTTTTTGGAAAGATTTCATATTCTGTAAAATCTATTTTGAACTCATGCATTATCATTTTATATGAGACATCTGTTAGAGTTGTAGAGTAAGGTGTTAATTGTTTTAATTTGAACATTGTAAGTGCTTTAGATTACTCTATATTCTTGTTGTAAAAGGATTATGAAAATCCTAGCTGCAGTTAGGTAAGGTGTTCTTCACACAAAGACTTGGAGGTATTGGGATAAAGAGCGATACCTTGGTTGGGGCCGAATCGCATAAGAAAGGTTTTCTTGGGATGCGGTTTTGGGAAAGGTCAAACCAAGGGTAACGTAGTTCTTTGGGTTCCAAGAAGGGAGCGTTCAAGTTTTGTATTTGGAAGCGTGTATGTAACGTACATTGTGTTTGATAGTGAAGTAAAATCTTCCAGATCAGACGGGGGGCCTAGATGTAGTTTGCAAGTGGACTCGCAAACGAACCAGGATAAAAACCTTGTTGCACGCTTTTCTTTCCTCTCTCTTTATTGCTTTAATCGATTACTTTGTATAGTTGTATTAGCTGTAATAATCTGTTTCTATATTGTACTGTTGTAACTCTGATATATCTGTTAGCTCTATATATTTGCTTCGTTCTCAATTGCTTGTCGTACAAGAAACTGAAACTGTTTGTGCGATCTGAGCTGTTTTAATCGATTAAAAAGCTGTAGTTAATCTATTATTCTTTATGTGTTAATCGATTAAACTGGGGTTTTTCAGCATTATAAGTTGTTTGCAAAAAGCGGATACTTTGACCGCTACACCTATTCAACCTCCCTTCTAGGTGTATTTTAGCCACTAATACCTAACAGATTCTTGCATTTCTTTAGAAGAATTCTAGGATAGAGATTCTCTGTTTCTGCACATCAATTAACTCATACATATTCATGTTTACTTGTGAGTCTTGTATAGGGTTTTTAGCTGAGTTTCAATTGTGATATTTTGAGCTACATTGTGCTTAATAATATTGTTTTTGTACTATTTTTTGTATTGTAATAAGGGAAGTCGTCTCTTGGTGTCTTACCGCCTAAGAGACTTAGTGAGTCTTCACCAAGACTTGGAGGTCTTGAGTTTAGAACGTTTTCTTGGTTGGGGCTAGATCGTTAGAAAGGTTTTCTTAGGCGATTAGGTGAGTCAAACCAAGAAAGTGGGTTCTTGGATTCAAGAAGGGAACGTCTAAGTTTTTGTATTGGAAGTGTGCATGTAACAATACATTCGTTTCAATATTAGTGACGAAAATCTCTCGAGATCAGAAGGGGAGGCCTGGATGTAGTTTTCAAGTGGACCCGCAAACGATCCAGGATAAAATTCCATGTTGCAAGCTTTTTCTATCCTTAATCTCTTTACGTTTGAAGTTGTAATTTGGATACTGTAACTTTGCTATATTGAGTTTAATTATGTTCAAGTATATTTGCTTTATCTATATCTGATTATCGGTGAGGGGCTATGCAATAAGCCATTCCACAACTTGTTGTTTTCTGTGAGTTAATCGATTAAGATAGAGTGTTAATCGATTAAGACAGAGTATTAATCGATTAACTGGGGCTTTTTCCAGAATAGGGCTTCGGTGCAAAAAGCAGTAAATTGGTAACCGCGACACCTATTCAACCTCCATTCTAGGTTTGTTTTGTCCACTTATACCTAACAAGAAGATCATCTTTCGATATTGGTCAATCAAGAGGTAACGGTGAGGGAGCCAAAGGTGGTGGAGGATTTTCTTGATGAGAAGCGTCTCTTGATTCAAGAGATGCCATGGTTTGCTAACATAGCCAATTTTAAAGCTGCAGGGGTAATTCCCGAAGAGTTGACTTGGCACTAAAAGAAAAAGTTATTGCGAGGTTCCCATCAGTTTGAGTGGGATGACCCTCATCTTTTTAAGACATGGTCAAATGGATTACTGAGGAGGTGTGTGTCTACAGAAGAGGCTAAGAGCATCATATGGCATTGTCATAGTTCTCCATACGGAGGGCGCTTTAATGGAGAGAGGACAACTGCAAAAGTCCTCCAATCTGGCTTCTACTGGCCTTCTATATTCAAGGATGCACATCAGTATGCACTACAGTGTGATAACTGCTAGAGATTAGGTGGAATCTCTGAAAGTGCAATGTGTCAAGAGTGCACTTTTGCTTGCCTATGTTTTAATGAAGACAAAGGACTTAGTGAAAGCTTAAAGACAACTCAACAAATAAGCATGCCAAATATTCAAGAGCTTCATATCTAGACTAGAGTCTTAGATATGTCTTAGTTATTGAGTCTAGGTTAGGTAAACCTAGATGGAAATCTCACAAACGCTAAAAACTATCATATAATTTACATGAGACATGCCATCTAGTTTATTATATGTTCATGCATTAATCATACATGTTATTTGTGCATTTTAGGCATAACATAAAGGTAAAACATGTATATTTGATAAGCATAACATATAGGTAGTTTACCAATTAAAATCCTAACTGAAAATACGTCAGTTTATTGATTAAGTAAAACTTTAATCGATTAACGTGAAAACAGTTTTAACAGTTTTAACAGAAAACTGAAAAACAGATTTCAGTTACTCTCTAACAGCCTGTTAATCGATTAACAGGCAGCTTAATCGATTAACTAGGTAAAAACAGATTTTCTACATAAACTATTTTTTTAACAAATTTCATATACGATTTCATACATTCATACATTCATATTAGAATTTATAGGTTGTGTATTTTCATGTTCATGTATGTCATATAGGCAGAGGGAATTGCATGTGAAATTAAAGTGAGATAGTATTATGCTTAGGATCAACATGTCATCCATTGCATATTATCAAATATGTTGTTCATCCTATCTTGTTCTTGCATGATTCTTTCACTACTGTTTAGAGATCTATTAAAGGAAAAAATCCAATGTTCTCCATGATTTTCATCTTATACATATTCATAGTAATTGTGAGATTTGTATAGGTTAATAGCTTGTTCTTTCTAGTTATATTGAGCTATTTTAGTGCTTAACATTACTTTATTGTTTGTGTAACAAGGGAAGTCGTCTCTTGGTGTCGTACCACCAAAGAGATCAGAGAGTCTTCATCAAGACTTGGAGGTCTTGATTTTAGAGCATACTCTGGGTTGGGGCTGGATCGTAGGAAAGGTTTTCCTAGGCGAATGGGTAAGGTCAACCCAAGGTATAGGTTCTGGGAACTCAAGAAGGGAGCATTCAAGGTCTTGTAATTGGAAGTTTATTTGTAAGGCACATTGGTTTCAATTTTAGTGAAGAAAAACCTCCCGGATTAGAAGGGAGGACTGGATGTAGTTTTGCAGTGGACCGCAAAACGAACCAGTATAAAAACCTTGTTGCAGGCTGTTTCTTTCCCTTATCTCTTTACTGTTTTTAGTATCTTTTAATTCCCTATTGAAGCTTATATTTTGAATATAGCATTACTGCCAAATAAAGATCATTTGTGTTCAAATATATCTGTTAAATCAATTCTGTATAATCTATAATTGGATGTGTAATTAAGCCAGTCAGCAACTGCAATTTCTGTGCGACTTAATCGATTAAGTCATATCATTAACAGATTAACTGGGCAAGTTTCCAGAATAGGGCTTTGGTTCAAATAGCGGTAAGTGGGAACCGCCCCCCCCCTTCTAGGTGTATTCTGTCACTGATACCTAACAATCTCCAAGAGGAATGAGATGCCATTGACCAACATTTAGGAAATTGAGGTGTTTTGATTGTTGGGGGATTGACTTCATGGGACCATTTCCACCATCGTGCTCACAAGTATATATTCTGGTGGCAGTGGTTTATGTGTCCAAGTGGGTAGAAGTTGTAGTTGCACATAAGGATGATGCCAGAACCGTAGTGAATTTCTTGAAGAGAAACATATTCAGTCGATTCGGCACATCTCAAATTCTTATTAGTGATGGAGGATCACACTTCTTCAATTCACAACTTGAGAAGGTCCTTCAACACTATGGAGCCCGACACAACGTGACATCTCCTTACTATCCGCAGACAAATGGGCAAGCGGAGGTCTCTAACAGAGAGATCAGGAGAATCCTTGAGAAAATTGTCTCAACCACAATGAAGGATTGGTCTCTTTGATCGGATGATGCCCTTTTCAGCTAGTATATGGGAAGGTGTGTCATCTACCTGTAGAGCTCGAACATATGGCATTTTGGGCTCTCAAGTTCTTCAACATGGATCCAAAAGCAACAACTACTCAGAGAAATTTGCAGCTACAACATTTGGAGGAGATGAGACTCACTGCATATGAGTCCTCCAAGTTGTACAAGGAGAAGGTCAAGCCATATCAAGACCGGAAGATCCGTAAAAAGGACTTCCGGGTGGGTCAGAGTGTGTTGTTATTCAATTCTCGAATAAAGTTATTTTCGGGTAAACTCAGGTCAAAATGGTCACAACCCTTCCTAGTTAAGGAAGTTAAATCGCATGGAGCGATAAAATTGCAAGACCCAGCGTCTTAAAGAAGCTACATTGTCAATGGCCAGAGACTAAAACCTTACTTGGGTGGTGACGTCGAGCGGCTCACCATAGTCATCAACTTATCAGAGGCATAAAGAAACAGGCGTCGAGCTAATGAAGTTAAACAAACGCTACCTGGAAGGTAATTCAGATTTTATGTTTTTCTTGTTTTGCTTCACTTTTGTAGCCCATATAGTTGAGGTGTATAATGTGTGTCAGAATGAGTGAAAATTAGTGCATAAATCAGTAGAGGGGTCAATTTTTTGGGATTTTGATGGATAATTTTTACCCAAGCCAGACAATGACCAATTTGGAGCCATCCTGACTGCCTGAATTTCGCTCAGGCGAGATCCCCTTGCTCAAGTGAGGGAAACAGGTCAAAAATACATGAGACTCTCGCTCAAGCGAGGCAGTCTTGCCCAAGCGAGAAAATGACAATATTGAGCCATACTGACTGCCTGATTGTCGCCCAAGCGAGGGACACATGTCAAAAATGTTTAAGAATCTCGCCCAAGCGAGATTGTCTCGCTCAAGTGAGAGGGGCACAAGTCAGTTTTTAAAAAGGGGGATAAGGGTCAAACCCTTCATTTCCCTTTCAAGAAAAACAAGTGAGAATTAAAAAAACCTCCCCAAGAGCTCTCAAGCTTATTTCTTCACAACACTCTTGCATTCACTTGACATTTTCATCATGAGCCAACAATTGTATGTTCATCTTGGCTCTTAAGCTCTTCGTTTCACTTGTGTTTTTCAAATTTCTTCCTATTTGTGCTTTGTGAAAATTTCAACTTGCTATAGACACATCTAGGTTAGATTAGGAGGTTGTATGTACTACATTGTCTTAGTACTTAATCGTTGTGCTATAATTGCAAAGCCATGAGTGTTATCACTAAGGAACTTAGGGTTTCTAAGTAGGAAATCAAGTACTTCATGAACTTGGCACTTAAGTACTTTGATTTGATTATGGTTAGTATAATGGCATTGTTATGGGACTGATTGAATTGTGTTTTATTACTGATTGATTTGAATGGTTCTGCTGTGATACAGGAGGAAAAAGACTAAGACTAAAAAGAACCCCCCTCCTCCAAAGAGAATGAGAGGACCAACTAGCTCTCAGCCTCCATTGTAATTTGACTAGACCAGATTCACCTCAAAAGAAAGAGAGGAGCGATTCACCATCCTCCTTAACTAGGTTTTTTTACTTGAGAGGTGGGTCCATCTGGGAACAAATGACTTCCCAATGTTCACCAGACACCTGGACAGGCTAAAATGGTAGCCGTTAGCATCCCTTGATGACAAATTTGATCGAGATGTGGTGAGAGAATTTTATGCTAATGCATATCCATAAGAGGAGGGTGGAGAAATCTTATAGCACAAGTCCTGGGTACAAGGCCGAACCATCAATATTACATGGACACCATCAATGCCATGTTGAATGCACCTTATGAGAAGATAGATGGCCATCTCGATGATTATCAACGGAAGATAGCAGATAACTCAACCATAACTCATGGGTTCAGTAATGATGAAACAATTGAGGCTCTCTATATTCTAGGCAGGTCATTCATTACCAATAGTGATGGTCGGCCCTAGCGAATCTACAGGAAGTATATGACCACAGTGGCCCAAATATGCATGATGTTTTTGTTGCATAATGCCATCCCTAAGAGCCATGTGTCATATTTACCCTTGTTTGACTAGTATCTCATGTATAGTATTTTGAAAGGTTTGGGGATTGACGTGGCATCCATAATTGCTAACAAAATCTACGAGACTACAGTGAAAGGAGGAAATAAAGGGACCATGGGCTTCCCCTCATTGATAACAAAACTGTGTGCTTAACAGGGAGTTCCAGTTCACAGAACTCAGAAGATAAAATTGTCATTCACACTAGGCAGTATGTGCAACAGAACTGCAAGAAAGATGGTGCTAACCAAGAATGGTTGGGGCAGGCACAATCATCACAACAACATCACCAACAACCACAACATCAACCTCAAAGTTTAACACTGGAGCAGCAGATTAGCGAGCTCAAAGTTCATATGGAGTATGTGGAGCTCCAAAATGACATGCTGCATCAGGGACAGATACATTAGTAGCGAGGCCTCTATTTTGCATATCAATTTCAGTTTTCGGGTAACCATTTCTAGTTGAGCCCGAAAGACTTTACTGAACGATTTCCATGGCATGGAGTCAGGCCTTCCTTTCTGGAGGAGGCAGGAGCTTTTGGAGTTGCTGAGGATAATGTTGAGGATAATGAGGATGATACTGAAGAGGATGAAGACTATTTGCTCTGATGAGCACTCTTGAGCTGATAACTAAAAATGGTTCCTTTGTTACTTGTATTGTTGTTTTTGTTTTTGAGGGGCACCTCGCCCAAGCGAGATGCTCAGACCTAGAAGTCTCTTATTTTCTCTCCCAAGCGAAAATCTCTAGCTTGGGCGAGGGCTTGGAAGTTGGAACTGATATGGACGGTTTCGGAAGTCAGAGGGAGTTATGCAATCACTTTTCCAAAGCTTTTGGCACGAAATTGGAGAAAAATAATACTAGGAAAGACGATAGTAGTCGTGGGAACGACTCTAAATATGATTTTCTTGTATACTTTCATGAGTCGAGTATTGTCATAGCAAGGATGAGCGACTAGATCTTCATTGTTTGGATTTGAAATGTAATCTTCTTACCTTGTACTCCTGAATTCAATTCTAATGTAATTGTGATGTGATTTTGGGAAGCTTATCCCGTTTTTAATACTTGAGTTTAATTAGCTACTGAAATTTTGTTCTTGGGTTCAAGTTTAATTGGGAAGTTAAACTTGATACCAGATCTGAATCATCTTCCTTCATGTATCATTGTTTCAGGAATGGACAATGATATATTAATTGCTTTTGCATTAAATTTAATGCTAGCTAATCAGTCAATTATCCAAAGAATTGATATTTGAGTGATTATCTAAGAAATTTACACTCAAGGAATTGATGTAAATGATTTACCGAAAATCTGCATCAAAATCAGTAACTTCACAAGTTGCTTGGAATTGAATTTATGAATGTCAAAAGGAAAAGAATGATGAATTTCGATCCCAACTCTTTTAATTTCATAGTTAAACTTTTATTGCAATTTAATCTTTTTACAAAACCAATGTGAAATTATCAAACCAATTCTTGTAAATAGTTGCTCAGTTCATTCTTGTAAGAATTAGTGTAAATTCACTCTACTCCCTGAGGATGATATCCTAGTACTTTACCGGATTTTATTACTTGAATGATACGGTTTGCTTGTATTTCCATAAATATCTGTTGAGGATAGAGCACAATGCGGAAGCACAGGATTGAATCAATTGAGAACAAAAGAGAAGCAAGTAAAGGATAAAGAAAATAACACACAAGATTTAACGTGGAAAAACCCCTCAGTGTGAGAGGGAAAAAAACCACGGGCGATCAAGAGCAAAATTCCACTATGTAAAAAAGAAGAGTACAAGAAATCCTCTTATAATGATGAGGACAAATGACAATATTTTTCCTCACAAATACTCTCTCAAATGGAACAAGAATTCTCACCAACAATGCACTCAATATATGTGTAAATGAAAGAGATGTTGTGTGTTGTGAAGAT
>NC_032027.1:11102502-11110611 GCF_001865875.1 Lupinus angustifolius | reverse complement strand
CATATAGCACATCATTTAAGTAGAATTGGTCAGAAAAAATAATAGTGCCAGAGTAAATTGCAGTTACATGATTGCCATTAGGCAATGTGATGGAAATTGGGTTAATTCTTTTGTAACCTTGATAGGCAGATAGGTTGCAACAGACATGGTCTGTTGCACCTGTGTCAAGCACCCAATTGCTTGATTTGTGTATATGTGATGTATGTTTCATACCTGAATTGACATGATCGAAATTAGGAACAGAATTAGGTGTCAAACTAATCTGGTTTGTGCTGTGTATTGACTGATTCATAGACTCCTGTATTATGTTTCTCAGTGCATCATGCTGAGCTGGAGTAAAAGCAATTCCTGGATCTTTATCATCTTTGCATTCTGTACCAGTGCCATCTTGTGAGTTGTCTTGATTATCACTTCCTGAGTAGCAATTCACACTGTTGGAGTTGTTAGGAGGAAAGCTTGGTGGAAATCCATGTTTCTTGTAGCAATTGTCAATTGTATGTCCACTTCTTTGGCAGTAGGTGCAAATCTTTTGACCTCTGCCTCTACCAAGGACTCCAGATCTTCCTTGCATAGTTGATCTTCCACCCATAGTTCCTCTATATCCTCTTCCTCTTCCCCTTTGTCTTGAGTCAGTGTAGGAATTTGAGATGCTTGCTGCAATTGTTGGATTTTCAATTAGCAATTGCCTTTCTTGTTGAACCAGAATTGAGAATACATTGTTGATTGCTGGTAGAGGTTGCATCACCATGATCTGAGATCTCACAGCAGAGTATTGATCATTTAATCCTCTCAAGAAGCAGATTACATGTTCATTCTCTCTGTATTTTCTGATTGTAGGAATAAGGTTGCAGTGACATTTGATCTCACACTCACAGGGAGGAATTGGTATGTAATCATCCAACTGCTGCCATAATCCTTTTAGCTGTGTATAAAACTGATCAATTGTTGCATTTCCCTGTTTGATGTTGTGCATTGCTCCAATTATTTCTGATATTTTGAATAAGTCACCTTGGTAATATCTTTCCTTCAAATCATCCCAAATCTCTTTTGCAGTGTTCATCCATAGAACACTTTGCACAATTGATGGCTGAATGGAATGAGTGATCCAAGACACAACAAGACTGTTGCATCTACTCCACAGTGGGTATATCTGATCGTGTACTTCTGGTTTGGGTAAAGATCCATCTACAGAATTCGTGGAACAAGTATCCATAATTTGCTAAAATTTCAGAATCATCAGGCTCTTAATTAATAATGATGTTGCACCCCTTCTTGTAGTTGAGCAAACTTTCCTCACTTTTTCAGTGTTTCAGGAAGCATGCTGACTTTGAAATTTTGAATTGGTAGGAAAGTGTACCAAAGTGTAATTAGGATGCACAGTATGGGACAATGGTGTTATGTAGTTCCTTTAAGTGAGATCAAACTTTTTGTTAATAATTAAAATTGCAAAGTATAGATAGGATAGAACCCAAAAAATAATAGCTGGTACATGCCATTATCAATGTTTTAAAAAAGGTGTGGGTTGTGAAAATGGCACTTCCATGGTGAATGAAGAAGAAGAAGAAGATGGAATGAAAATGAGAGAAGTTGAGAATCAAGAACAAAAGTTTGAAGGATGAAATTGAATGAAAGATGTTAATATTGATCTCAAATTGAATACAAAACAGAATAGAGGACCAAGCTATTTATATACAATGAACAAAACTGAAACTTGCCATAAATGGAAACTAACCTAAAAATAGAATTAACAGAATTTTAAAAAACTGCTAAATAAGGAAAGCTGTTGAAAACACTGCAAAATCAAGTTCTAATGGCAAATCTGGTTGGTGAGATGATTATCATCTTCAACATGGGTAGAAGAGATTGCAATTGAGAAATACCTCTCTATAATCCATGACTTTAATCATAGCTCATCACTAGATACTGGCATCTAGTTCTATATTATTAAATAACTTGAAGGGTATATGTTAGAGAGTAGAAAGTTGAAGGGTTTTAGTTAAACACTAAAGAGATGAGTGAAGAAAGACTAGTTTGTGATGACATGGTCCAAATTCTAAGGGTTTGTTTATAAATTGAATTTTAAAGGGGAGGAAGATAAATAGAAAACTTTGCAGTCATGAAATATATTTATGTGAGATAATTTTAAAGTCTTCCTTTTACCTTATTTCTCCTCCAAAACCAAACTCATAACAAACCTAAATTCAAAATATTTTTATTTGTGGGGATAAAAAGAGACCAATAGATCTTTAATCTCATCTCTCTACGCCCTTTGCCATGCTTTGTAGAAACATCAACAACCTCTCATAGGATAAATGTACCATTTGTCGGGTCACATATGTTGTCATACTATTTTGTGTCACTTCATGTGTCAGTAAATATGATTGACCAGAAAAATATTTAATATTTATAATTTCAATTTAAATAATATTTTTCAACTAACCAGAGATGATAGTATATGAAGTGGTACAAAAGTGGAATAAAAGATATGATCTCCATTTTCCCTCCCTCACTTTGCATCCATTACCTATTCTTTCTTGTTAGCGTTTTTCTGAACCCATGTGACATTTCCTCAGCTCTATCAAAGTTAGACCACATACTTCAATATCATATTCTAGTTCATATATATATACACCTCACAGTATAATTACTTTCAAGTGTGGATAGTTGAAATTTATATACTTTCTGAAAACTTTGGGTGTTTACTAGAGAGCCCCAACAATTAACTAATTTACTATGTCCTTCTACTCTTATTTGTAGAAAAATATCAAACACTAGTTATTAACCATAGAATGAATTTAACTTTTGTATGTTAGTGTATATGTATTAACATTCATATAAGGATTTGGAAGTGCTAGTATTTGTTAGACAAGGAATCTTGAGATATTGCAATTGTTGGTTTTTTTGGGATAAGTAGTAGTAGTGGCAGAAATCAGAATTATCATAATTCAGATGAAAATCAAGAAGTATTAGATATCAAACCCGATGATGCCATCAACAATGCTAATGAAACTTTGATTGAAGAGGGCAAAGCTGGATAAAAGACCATGCTTCCTTCTATGTTTTAGAATTAGGATTTCATTTGGGCCTTTTACAGTTTATTGGTTATTGGGCTTTTGGGTAGTTTTTCTATTTTTGTCTAGTTAATTATTTTCGGGTAGTTAATATTATTGCTTTAACCATATTCCCTTAGTATAAGTAGTATACTTTCCTTTTCTAAAGTCATTCATTTATACTATTCATTTAGGAATAAAAATTAGTTTCTTCAATCTCTTCTACCTTCCCTTCTTCAACTATGATCTTGACATTTGAGTCTCACCATTTCTTTTCTTTTCTTTGCATTTCTCTCTTCGCCATTAAAGAAAGGAAAACTACAAGAAAGTAGATCCAATTTATTCTCTCTTCTCAGATTCATCTTTCCTCTTCTTCGACTACGTAACAAACCCGAAAGTGACTTTATCCCTCTCCTTTGATCAAAAGGTTGAAAATATATCCATTCAAACCATCAATCCATTGTTGGATCTAACATCCCCTTTCTTTATGCACCCCAACGAAAATCATGGAGCTGCTCTCGTTTCAAAATGTCCAATGGTGAACATTACTATTTTTGGTCTCGTGCCATGGCTATGTCCTTGAAAACCAAAAATAAGTTGCACTTCACAGATGGAACACTCCTTAAACCTTCAATTGATGACCCAACCTTCGCTGCATGGGACAGATGCAATACTTTAGTGGTCTCTTGGTTGACATAGTCTATTGAGGGCTCAATTGTTCAAAGTCTACTATGGATGGAAACAACCTTGGAGATATTGCAGGATCTACGAGAGAGATACTATCAAGGAGACGTATTTCAAATATCAAAGTTACTTGGAGAGATATGCATATGTAAGTAAGGTAATTTGAGCATTAGTGCACATTACACTCATTTAAAGGGGTTATGGTAGGAATTGGATAACTTTAAATCAATTCCCCCATGTTCTTCGATTAATAAGTGCACCTACAATCTTATACCTACTATAAAATCCTATAGGGAGAATGAATGTGTCATATGCTTCCTTCAGGGGTTAAATGAGCAATATGATTGGGTAAGGTCAGAAATCATGTTAATGGACCCTCTACCCACCATCAACAATACATTTTCTTTACCAACTCAGCAAGAGAAAGGCACATTAATTCTCACTACAATGAAACTAGAGTTTTGTTGAGTAGTGCAAATAATGAGTATAATAGCAATATCGTCAGATAATTTGGGGGAAACTCTAATTTGGAGGTGGTAGAGGAAGAAACACAAGAAAGGGCTACCAAAATCAGACAGGAATAGGAACAATGACATTTTCAAATACAAAGGGTTCCAAGACCTATACTTTATGTGAAAAGATAAGACACGCCATTGATTAATGCTTCAAGGAACATGGGTTCACACCTAGAAAATTCAAGAATTACACTGTCAACAACATCAATAGTACAAAAGAGCAATCCTATAATTCCAATCATTAGAATGAAGATATGGAGTAACCTGTTAGTAGCCTGGTACATGGACCAACATCAAGAGTCAATATTACTCCACAACAACATCAAAGTATTATGTTCATTTTCTAACCTAATTCAAAGACTAATCACAATGCAAATCAACTCACTACACATACTAGTCACTCCAATAGTAAAGGTAAAATGTGTATGTTGAACTACTTCACTAAAAACTTTGATTGGTTACTTGACACAGGTGCTACTGATTATGTATGCCACACACTTTCTATTTTTCAAACCTATAAGAAGATTAATCCAATTTATGTGACTTTACCAAATGGCAATCAAATCTGCAGCAGAATATCAGGGAGTATTATGTTCTTTAACCACTTACAATTGATAAATGTCTTATACATCCCTTTTTCTTACAATTTAATTTCAATTTCTAAACTCATGATACCTTATCATGTCAACTAAATTTCTTTAAAACTTTTGTCATAATATTCAAGATCTCCTATTATTTAATATGATTGGTATAGGTGAATTGAGGGGTGGTCTCTATGCAATGACTAATCCAATAGACTATACATGCCCTTACTTTGCAAATAGAACAGTCCAAGAAAAATGTTAATTATTTTACTGGTTATGATTCAAATGTATGGCACAATAGGTTAGGACATCTTTCGCATGATAAAATGGTGATCACCCAGAAACTTTTCACCTCTATTAAATGGAATAAAGTCAAAGATTCTTGTGATATTTGTCATTTGGCTAAGCAGAAAAGATTGTCTTATGACAATAGTTTTCTAAATCTGCTCATTGTTTTGACTTAGTGCATATGGACATATGGAGACCATTTTTTGTCCCAAGCACTCTTGGGATAAATATTTTTTTACTATAGTAGATGACAAGTCTAGATTTACTTGACTATATTTTCTGAAACTTAAATCTCAGGTGCCAAATTTGATCAGGAATTTTGTATCACTTGTTAATACACAATTTGGTTTCAAAGTTAAAAGCATAAGAAGTGACAATGGGAAAGAATTTTCCCTATGCAACTTAGATGATGAGTAGGGGATTCAACACCAAACCAGTTGTATTGAAACACCCTAACAAAATGGGATTTTGAAAAGGAAACACCAACACATTCTTGGTGTTGTGAGATACCTTGTTTTTCAATCCAATTTACCTCATTTCTTTTGGAATTATGCCATGTCTCAGGCCATACATTTGATCTATAGACAACCTAATACATATCTCTCTAACAAAAATCCTTATATTGTCTTGTATAACAAGTTACAAGACATCTCCAACTTGAAAGTATTTTGATGTCTTTGCAATGCTGTCACTTTAACATCAGATAGAAAGAAATTTGATCACATATCCAGAAAATGTGTATTCTTAGGTCTAAGGCAATGAACTAAAGTATTTGTGCTATTAGACATTAACAATCATGAAATCTTCATGTCTAGAAACAATGTCTTATATGAGCGCATATTTCCCTTCAAGGGATCTACTCCTTCTAAGAAAGATGCAAATCTTGTCTCACTCATTAGTGGAAAAAATTGCTCAGAATTCACTATGGATCTTGATCTTCCACCCACTACACCAAATGTCATCATCCTTGGAAATGATACGGACAACTCTGAAATTGTCTCTATTGAAGACATTCATGTCCCTATCTAAAATAATACCTCTCCTATTACCAATGACATGTCTAGACCAATACACTCTCTAAGAACCATACGGAGACCTCACTATCATCAGGATTATCATTGCACCTTGGCTACATCGACCACTTCTTCAATATGACCAAAATCTTCAAGGGTAAGGTATTCTCAATCCAAAGGGCTCTCTTATGACCATTTTTCAACTGCTCATATGCACTATTCTCTTGTCGTTTCTTCTAATGTTGAACACTCTAACTATAATGAAGTAATCAAACAAGATTGCTGGAGGAAAGCCATTCAAGGGGAGTTAATTGCCCTAAATGAGAATGACACTTGGATTATAACCACTCTTTCTAGCACTAAGAAAGTTATAGGTTGTAAATGATTTTTTAAGATCAAATATAGATCATATGGATCATTGAAAGGCACAAGGCAAGAATTGTTGCCAAAGAATTCACTCAAACTAAAGGTGTAGATTATATGGAGACATTCAGTCCTGTAGTCAAGATGGCTACAATCAAAGTCATTTTGTCCATAACTACTGCCAAATAGTGGCACCTACATCAGTCAGATGTAAATACAACCTTCCTCTATGGAGATTTAAAGGAAGAAGTCTATATGAAAATTCATCCTGGTCTCACTGTTATCAACAACAATTTTGTATGCAAGCTAGAAAAATCTCTTTATGGTCTCAAGCAGGTCAGCAGATAGTGGCATGCCAAACTCACAAGGGTCCTTCTCCAATTAGGTTACACAAAATCCATTGTTGATCACTTCCTTTTAATAAAATTTAGTTCTTCTAGTTTAACTGCTATACTAGTATATGTGGATGACCTTATTTTAACTAGCAATAACATATCAAAATTTGATTCCATGAAATGCTTGTTGAATTCTGAATTTAAAATTAAAGACCGTGGTCAACTAAAGTGTTTTTTTAGAATGGAGATAACTAGGACTATTGATAAATCAGCGATCCTTACACCCAAACCTTGCTTTACTACTATGGAGTATGCAGGCAAGCTTATTTACTCTAGTTCTGGAAAACCATTACCAGATCCTAGTCTTTATAGAAGACTGATGGGAAAACTATTGTATTTGACTCATACAAGGCCTGGCCTTAGTGTCTCTGCAGGTTACCTTGAGCAATTTTTGTCCAATCCTACTAATATGTACCTAGAGGGAGACAAGAGAATATTAAAATATCTCAAAGGATCCATAAGTGTTGGAATTTTCTTTTCTATAGATTGTGATTTCAAGGTAAAGGGATACACTAATTCTGATTCGGGTGGTTGTCCAGATACTAGAAGATCAGTTTTTGGTTACTATTTCTATATAGGAAATTCTCTAGTCTCACGGAAAAGCAAGAAGCGACGGGTGATGGCAAAATCTTCTACTAAAGCAGAGTATAGGGCATTGGCTCTAGTTGGTTGTGAAGCATTGTAGCTCATTCATCTTCTACAGGATTTAAACATCCAACATCCTCATCCTGTCATGCTCTATTGTGACAATCAACCAACTCTTAATATAGTAGCCAATCTTGTATATCTTGAAAGAATAAAGCATATAGAGATTGATTGCCACTTAGTTAGAGAAAGGATCCAATCTGGACTACTACACCTTCTTTCCATACCCACATCGTCTCAGATAGCTGACATTTTTACCAAGGCACGATCTTCTTCTCTTTTCAAGATTTTAAAATCCAAGCTTGGTATGTTGAACATCAACATACAAGCTTGTGTAATACAAGTGACTCACGAAGGCACCAGCGAAGTCAAGCGCGCTATATTGAATGTGCTGACCCACGAGTATGAGTTATTTCGCATGTTACCTAGTGAATCAATCAGTGATATGCAAAAGCGATTTACTCATATTGTGAATCATTTAGTTGCTCTAGATAAATCTTTTTCCAGAGGAGAATTAACTAATAAAGTTTTACGTTGTCTTGACAGGAAATGGCAACCAAAAGTGACTGCAA
>NC_032027.1:11102068-11102402 GCF_001865875.1 Lupinus angustifolius | reverse complement strand
CTCCCGATTCACATGGACATTATTTTTATCTGCAAAAAGCGATGCGTTCAAATCTTCTCAAGCAAATCCAAAACCAACTTAACCTGAAAATAGTATATATACAAATTGATCACGGGGAAGAATTTGAGAACTTTCAGTTCGATAAATTCTGTGATAAGCATGGCATTTTACATCAATTCTCTGCTCCTCGTGCTCCACAACAAAATGGAGTTGTCGAAAGGAAATTCACGTTTTAGAGGAATTAGCAAGAACCATGCTTAATGAAAGTAATATCCCCAAATACTTCTGGGCAGATGCAGTGCATACTGCATGTTATGTTATAAATCGAGTACTT
>NC_032027.1:11101454-11101968 GCF_001865875.1 Lupinus angustifolius | reverse complement strand
CATATAGAAATTAGACATCATTTCTTACGTGATCATGTACAAAAAGGTGACTGCGTTCTTGAATTTGTTGAAACCTCTAGACAGTTAGCAGATATTTTCACCAAGCCCCTTCCACGGGATACTTTCTATGTTCTAAGGAGAGAACTTGGAATTCTTGATGAACAATATCTTAATTAAAACTGCCTAAATGTTTGCGTTATCTCTTGCCTCTATATGTTTATTTGTCTCTTGTTCTAAATGATATATGTTGTAGTGCAAAATTATACCTCATGATAACTTCTTTTCGTGATAAAAAATGTGTCGATAAATCCATTAAAATGCATGCATAAGCCCTAAAGAGTTTAAACCATTCTTCTAGCTGAAAACCATTTTTTACCGTGTTTAATCGATTAAGCACCTAATGTTAATCGATTACCTGGGCATCATTTTCTGAAAAATCAATTTTTACATGATTTTAATCGATTAACCATGCCCTTTAATCGATTAAAACCAGCAGCTTAAGTGCAGACAGCAC
>NC_032027.1:11101018-11101354 GCF_001865875.1 Lupinus angustifolius | reverse complement strand
AAATTGCAACTCAACTGATCCAAGTGCTATAAGGTAGATAAACCTCTCCCTAACCCTCTTAAAACCACCTCGAAATCTCACATTATCATCCTCATTTCATCATATTCCAATTTTTCCCCAAATTGAACCCTAGTTTAGGTTTGTCTAATCCTTCTCTGCACAGTCTAACATCAATTCGGGTTCTACATTAAAATGGAGCAAAGTCGCGCAAAAAGGTTCAAAACTGCTGCCAATCGTGGACGAAGACCGGAAGCTGGCTCATCATCCACTCGGGATCGCGGTGACCCTTATTATTCGCTCATTCTGCAAGAGACCCGTTTGACGAAGTTTCTAGGA
>NC_032027.1:11086741-11100918 GCF_001865875.1 Lupinus angustifolius | reverse complement strand
AGGCTCAGGGAGCCGTTAAATTTCTGGAATTAAAGGGACAATTTTACCCTGCTCTAGTTAGGGAATTTTATGCAAATTTCAGATATAAGGATGGTTAATATTGGTCTATGATTTCTGGTAAACTGTTTGAGATTAGTGATGAATTGTTTATGAATGTCGGTGGTTTGTCATCTTCTGGTTATGGAATAGGAGATTGCTCATGGGTTAAGGATAACTTTGATCCTACTGAGGTTTATCAGTCATTTCTTAGAGGTCCTCATTTGTATATTCCGGGTCAACTGACCAAGGCTGTGTCATTATCTGTTGAGAATAGGATGTTACATTATATCATTGCTTATATTCTGGTACTGAGGAACACAAATCATGTGCAACCCACTGTGAATGATTTGCGTTTCATGTACGCTGTTAAGCATAATGTAATGATTAATTGGCCTGAGGAAATATTGAAGATTATGAACAAGGTGTCTCTGTCTCAGTCAAAGCTGCTTCCCTACAGTATCTTCATTTCACGCATTGTGGATTATTTGCATATCGATGTTTCTGACACCATCATTGTTGAGTATACTGACAAGGATCATCTGGTTGGTGAGAGTCTCATTCATAAAATGGGTATATACAAGTATGGTACTACTTGGCAATACCAGGAGGACTACACTACTATTGATCTGGAGTTGTCCGATAATGATGATGAGGGTGGCATGGGTGATCAGAATACTACAAATCAGGGGGAGCTCTCTAGGACAGCATCACAGGATTCTGTTTTCGGTATGGCTCAGATGGAAGCTATGGAGCAAAGGCTCAACAACCGCATGGATCTTCATTTTCAAGGGTTGAAGGACTCATACTTTGCAGGTATGGAACAGTATGAAGAGCGTCAAATTGCCTATTCAGACAACCAATATCATTTGGTGAGAAATTTGATTCAATCAACAGCCGAAGCTCAGAATGCCTTCATTCGATCTACTGCTGAAGCTCAGAATGCATTATTTTGTTCTGAATTTCAGAAGTTGTCTATGCTGATCAAGGGTGACGAGAACATTATTATTCTTGATGATGAGATTGATCCTCCTCCACCTCAACCATAATATAGAAGACTTTTAGACCTAGGACATCTTACCCTTAGGTTTATTTCTTCGTTATTGCACTTTATGGATTCAGTTGTTGTTACTATTTCCAGACTTATTTGTGCCCTTTTTTTTATTTTGTCTCTGCTTGACATATTATGGTCTGTAATGGTTGCTATATTTTACTGTTTTGTAACTATGTTGAACCTTGATAATTATGTCAAAATAGCTTATTTGGTTGTGTGAATGGTTCTTGATCATATGAGATGTTTATGGTGCATAATTTAAGCTAGTTATTGCACTACATTGCTTATCATGCTAATTGATATAGTTAATCTTGTATGTCGTTCTCTTTACCTCTTAGTTATTTTAAATGTCTAAACAAACGCATTTGTTCAAGCCACCGAAAATGAAACAGGTTAATAGTTAAATCCCAAAATTAATTCATTAACTTTGTTTTATGTTTAACTACATATCTCTGCCTACTTTTGACCTGGGTTATCTTTTTGATAATGTCAAAAGGGGGACAAAGATTATTTTTTTGTTGTTTGATTGTGCAGGTTGATCGTAATAGCTGCTTCCAAAATATTAGCGCATCATATCAATCATTGCCAATACAATCTTCAAGCTAATTCATCAAACAATTGGAGTAGTGTTTTATCATCATCAAAAAGGGGGAGATTGAAAGTGCGCATGTCAAGATAGCACTTTGGAAAGCTCTCTCTATGTGTTTAGTTTTGATGAGGACAACTTGTGATTATGAAAGCTTGAATATCATCAACAAATCAGCATGCTTAAGTCTCTAGATTGGTATTAGACTTAGACTAATAGTTAGTTTAGGTTGAGTCTAAGGCTTAGGTAAACTCAATACATGTCTCATATGCATAAAACTTTAAATCATTTTAAGTTTTGAGATATGTCATTTATAATATGTTCATGCATCACATATATACATGTTATCTATGCATCCTAGGCATAAACTTAGTGTTGAATATGTATAAATTAAGTGCATAACGTATTTGAGTTTTGTAATTTGAAAATTCACTTAGAAATATGTTGTTAATCGATTAAGGCATGATTTAATCGATTAATATAAGTTTTTGAAAAGTTGTTGAAACTGAAAACTTGAAAAACAGAATCAGTTATGATTTTAAACCGCGTTAATCGATTAACCAAGGTTTTAATCGATTAACTGGGCTGCAGAAGTGATTCTTTATAAACTGCGTTTTCAGAACTGAAGTCATAACTTGCATGTTGCATTTTTTAGAGAGTTAGAGCATATTTCGTGTTAATTGTTGCATCTATATGAGATTGCATTTGTGAGATTAGAAAAGAGAGAATTCTATGCTTTAGGATTGAGAGGCATTTCATGTTTAATTTCTCACTATTTCACCTCACATGTTCATGGATTCATTGATGTTTTTGTGAAGATTTTGCATTCTGTAAAAACTGTTTTTAACTAATACATTGTCATGTTATATGAGTCTTGTATTAGAGTTTTAGAGTAAGATCTTAATTGTGTGTTTTGAGCATCATAATTGCTTTAGTTTACTCTATGTTTTTGCTGTGAAAAGTGTTGTAACATTGGAAATCTCAAGGTGTTTTACCACCAACGAGATTGTGTTGTATCTTCGATAGCTTAGTGTTCTTGATAGGAAGAATAGGTTCTTGGCTGGTGCTACACCGCGAGAAAGGTTTTCTTGGGCAGTAGGAAGGGAGTCAAACCAAGAAATAAGTTTCTTTTTGTTTCAAGTGAATATCTAAGTGTTGTAATTGGAAGAAGTGCTTGTAAAACATTATTTCAATTATAGTGAAGAAAAATCTCTCAGATCAGCCGGGAGGCCTGGATGTAGTTTGCAAGTGGACACGCAAACGAACCAGGATAAAAATCGTGTTGCAGGATTTTTCTTTCTCTCTCTCTTTCTCTCTTTATTGCTTTAATCGGTTACGTTGTATAGTTGTTTTAATTGATATATTCTATTTCCATAATATACTAGTGTAACTCTGATATTTTGTAAGCTCTGTAATTTCGTTTAAATCTCGGTTAATTGTTGTGCAAAGAAACCGAATCTGTTTATAATTTCTGAGCTGATTTAATCGATTAAAGTAATTGTGTTAATTGATTATTTGTGTTATATTAATCATTAATCTGGGGTTAATTTTGAATAATTTGTTGTTTTCGAAAAAACGGATACTCTGACCGCTACAGCTATTCAACCCCTTCTAGGTATATTTTAGCCACTGATACCTAACAAAATTATGCCATGTAGATAATTACAATATGTTTTGGCGTATATAGTATAGATAGATTACACCACACATTAGTTTCGTCCAATTAATAAATTAGCTAATTTCGTCCAATTAATAAATTAGCTGATATAAAATAAAATGTCATACCAATAATTATAACATCCACAGGTTTTATATAGAGACAAAATGAGTGCGAATATAAGAATAGTATATACGGGAATATATGTGATACATTCATATTTTTTTGGTCCATCACATCAATAACAACCATCAAACTTTAATCCAATTAGGTCTACAACATAATCAAATGATAACATATTATCCTATCATAAAAAATTATATTTGTTAACAAATATTTATATTTAAATCTTTCTTCATCATTTGACTGATGATTTTTGGTATCTATCTTCTTGTAAAATTGAATTAACTTGTCTCAAACTACCAACATGACATTTTTTGGGTGTACTGTGATACATTAATATAAAGAAGGTTTTCTGTACACATATTATAATATACATAGTTTAAGTGTTGCAGAACCAAGAACCAGGTCGTATTAGGTTGTCCGACCAGTTTGATTACTGACCGGACTTGAAAACGAGTCTGGTTAGCCATCTTAACTGAATGAGAATTGGACCATTTTGTACTAGAAAAATTCCGGTCCGACCGTGTTAAACCTGAATAATCCGAGAAGTAAACCGGACGGTTTAACTAAAATTAAAAAATGGAACACTACTCTAATATTTTGTTTTACTCTGGTCCCAAAAAATATTGAAAGATGTTATTTAAACATAATTATTAATTATACAAAATTTTATATTTATATATAATTATATATTTGTTTATAAAAAAATTATTAATTATATATTAAATTGGTTGATTTGACCGGACAATTTAATTATTTAAATTGATTAAATCTAATATATGATTTCTCTCGGTTTGATTTACAGCTTGTGTTTCAAAACATTTGTTTTAATATTAAAAATATATGACTCATACCATGGGTGGTTTCTAGATGTGAATATGTGATACATATCTCATTCCTCTCCTCAAATATGTTATTTTCTATAAATCATTTCTTCTAAAAGGAAACCTCATCACTTTATTTGTCCAGGCTCAGTAGTTATATAATATATTTTTTTATTTTATTGTTTGAAATCTAACATTTCCTTTTAAATACGGTCAGAATAAGTAAAATTCCAAATATAGCTCTAACCGGTAGTTTCCAACAAAAACTAAAAAATCACTAATATAGGTGACAAAATAATGAATTTAGATGAAATTAAATTTTAATGGTGAATAATTTCACCAATCCATATAAATCAATTTAAGTCATATTTTAAATTATCTAATTTATTCATAATTAAATTTGGTGTATGAATTGCAATTAATTCACTTCATTCATGAACCCATTCTAATGGATTGAATGTATAGATGTCCAATCCAATTGATATTTTAGTTGTAACTAAAAATATTTTTAAAGAAAACTATTCTATTAAGATCCACTAATTTAATAATTTTTTTTAAAATAGCACTTTTCAAAACTTTAAAAAAAAAAGTGTTTCTTAATTTGTTTACAGATATAATATTTCATCCTGATGGAGCATCAACAGATCATACTAAAATTAAATTTCTCGTGATGTCTGTAAAGTTTGTGTCTGGCTGGAGATAGTTTCTTTTCAAGTTTTCACTTTATCTCCACCTTTTAATATTTACATCTACATTCTGCTTTGTATTTAATGGTATAAAAATATAGTAGGATATATGACACCACATTCTTTACCTGTCAAATCAGTTAACTGATGTTTTTCCCAGTATTTCATAAGTATAAGAGATTTATGTATTTAAGAATAAATTTATGTATTTAAGAATAAATTTTTAAATATTAATTACATTTAAATATCTTATAATTAATTTCAATTTCATAAAAATATCAAAGATAGGATGATTATAAAGAGAATTTAAGATAGTGAATGAAATCGAAAAACAAAGAAAATAGTTTGTGAATGATTGTTTTTAGATGGATTGACTATAATTCATCAATTACTAAAATTATTCATTGGATTAAATCTATTTAAATTTATTAACTATAGTTGATATATTGGGATGAATTTAATCTTCTTGGATTTAAATGAATTATAGATTAGTATTTGATATATAATGAATAAATTCAAATTCATTCATTATTAAAATTATCAATTAGATTATATCAATTTAAATATATAAACTATAATGAAAAGATGTAGATAAACTTAATTTTCTTGGACTTAATGAATAATTTTGACACTCATAATCACTAAACCTCTCCTAGAAAGAGAAGTACTGTCAAAACACAGAAAAAATTATATGCCGTCACAATCCCATTTGTATCGTATTTTCTTTACCGTCATGTAATAATTTTAGTCTTAGAACTAAAAGAAAAACAGTATTCTCATTTCCAGCTGGAGAAAATTTTGACCCAAATATACATCATCAAACACAAAACAACATTACTAAGCACCCTCATTACATCTTTCATCACACAAACATACTCTTCCTTTCTCTAGCCATGGGTTTCACAGATGATGATCGTTTGATTGGTTTAATAATCTCCGATTCGAGTGGCAATGAACTTCGTGAGTTAAATAAAAAGGTAATGCTCATAGGCACAGTTTTATTATCAATTGTCATACTTTGGTTCCTTGCACTTCACATCTATGAAAGGTTTGTTCTAAGACACCAAGCTCGCCGTGGAGCTTCCATTAACCATCTCACCCTCACCTTGACACACGCTCATGACCGAACTGAACCGCGAAACACAGGACTCGACCCTTTACTCATCAAGGCTCTTCCTATGTTCATCTTCAAGAAAAAAGGATTTCACCAACAACAAAGAGAAGATCATGCTGATAATATTGACGATTGTGCTGTGTGCTTGAGTGCTTTTGATGAGGAAGAAATGGTGAGGTTATTACCGAATTGTAAGCACATTTTCCATGTTGGTTGCATAGATAAATGGTTGGCTTCACACACCACGTGTCCAATTTGTAGAACCATGGCTGAACCACGGCTCGAACCACAGCCACGAGAGGGTCCTAATGACTTAGTTCTTCATGGTGCACCAAGGGCTCTAGTCTTGGTTAAACCCATAGAAGGCACATCAGATGTTACTACTACTGCTGTGCCACCTAAAATCATTGGTTCAAATTCATGATTGAACTCATTCCCATGGATTCTTAGTGGGAAGAGATCGTCACAGAGAGCTCAACCTTCTAGTCATGGTTAATTGTTTAAGATTTAGAGAGGTCGAGTTTATAATTGGTTTAGGGATTATAATTACAATCACATTGGTTGATTTTTTGTTTGTAATAGTTCGTTATTTTTTGGGTGTCTTCACCATCACTACTGTAATTTCAAACATGGAATAGGTATCATGTATCTAGTTCTATGACATTTTTATTTTGAAAAATGGTGGAGGATTGTGAGATATCTTCAAAATTATGAAACGGATGAAAGTAAATAAATTACAATGCATCATAAACATATTTTGAGGAAACGTTTAAATAAATTAAAAAGTTAAATAGAAAATTGTTGTTGAAGGGAGATTCAATCTTGAAACTTGTTTATGCATGCCATGCGATACACATTTTGGCCACTAGGCCAATGCCAATCCCTATTTTGTTTTAGTTTTTATTCTTTATTGCTACTTAAACCATATTTTTGCTGATTCATAAGACCTTTCTTGAAGTTATTTTCTATCACCAAGTGACATTAGTTGGTCTCTAACCGAAATCATTTGCATGTGGTGAAGAACACAACTAAAATTTCAGAATCACTCTACCATACTTTAGCTCCAAATCATCTTTTCCCCAAATTTACCGTACAGGTGTATCATGACTAACATATTACCGTCTTAGTACATGTTTTAAATTAATTACCATTTTAAGATGGTTTTTGATGAATCTTGAATGGTAGAGCTGATTTCATATAAAATCATGGGTCAGAGGAACTAGTTCCAACCAAACTCGTCTCATCAAAGTCATGCCTCATAAGCCATGATGTGCTCTCCCATTAGTATTTTACTAGTTGGAACATGTGCATTTGTATAGATGATAATGTATTTTGCATAAATTTAATTAAAAAGTGTTAGGATAATTTGTTAATAAAAATATTATGGGGTTACTCATAAAAGATGGTTTCTATGTATTTTATTATTGATGTAGAATTGTTAACAAATGACATGGTGTTGAACATGTTATATTAAATAATTATTATGAAGAGAAGTTGAAACACAATATAAAATAAGTTGTAGAATTTGCTTTAAGAACATGATTTGTCATTTTAGTGACAATGAATCTTGTACCATTATATAATCCTTCATGCTAGTCTAAATTCCTTAATAACATTTTTAGAGTTCCAATTTTCAACTTGATCTTATGATTGAAAAGAATAGAAGTTACAAGTGAGTTTAAAAATTCAGGACTTAGTATATTGAATGATTCACATTCATTAGCATCAGACATATCTGAACTCACATATTTTTTCCTCACTTATAGTTATACATTAGAATGTTTATTAGTATAATTTTAATAAATTTATCATGTCAAACATAATAAAAATTTAAAGACATCTAAATAATTCACATAGAATTTTATTCAGAACATATTCATTGATTTGTTCTACCATCTCAACTATTGATACAAGTATTGCTCTAGATTACATAAATTTTTCGTCCTTGTGGTAATGTCTTGTACAAAGTGCACTTTTAAGTTTTATTTTCAAAATAATAATTAAAAAATTAAATTAGACTGCACCCCTGAGTTTTAGTGAAATTATACAAATTATCCAAATCTTTTTATTAAGTCAAACAAAATATGGTATATTGTGAAGACAAGTCCAAATAAGATAAGAGTTGATGTCTATTATTATTTTGGTTAGTTATAATAAAGTATAAGAGTAATTTAAACATCTCATTAGAATGATTGATGCAGTTTGTAATGAATAGACATTGACTCTTATACTATTTGGACTTGACTTTACAATATATCATATTTTGTTTGACTTAATTACACCCATCACAATTCTTTATTTAAGAAATTACAATTATCTTTCTCATATGGGTAGTTAGTATAATATATATATAATTAAAGGTGATTAATATAGGTTTTAAAAAGGTTTGAGTGATATGTATAATTTCACTAAAACTTAGAGGCGTCAATGTAATTTAATCTAATTAAAATTAAATATATTGAAGCACTTGTGATATATATATATATTCTTCAATATGCACATTTTACATTTTTATTTCCAAAATAATAATAATAAATACACTCATAACAACTTTCATATATAAAATATTGATAAATGTTACGCCCAAAAGATATCCATTAAAATTCTTATGAGTCATTATTTGTTTAAAACATAAACACTTATAACTTGAACACAAATAATTGAGATCAGTAACATTTTTTATGAAGTTTAACATCAATTTTAATGTTTCATGGTTAAAACTTATTACTCAACATAATCTAAATTAGGGGATCACATCTGCTATTCCATTTAGTGTGTCACTTTATGTATCATTATTTGTGTTTGGTTGAAAAAATATATTTAAAGTAAAAATTTAATAATTAAATATTTTTCTGATCAATCATAAGTAGTGGCACGTGAAGTGAAACATTTTTTTAGAACAGAAGATGTAATCTTCTAAATTAGTTAATAAGTATACATTCCTTTACTTTATTAATCATTATTGCATTCTTCATATCTTATTTTCACCATTGTGTCAAAGCCAATAGGAAAATTTAATTTATTTTGTGATATAAAAAAGAGTAAATTACACTGACACCTCCTGAGTTTTAGTGAAATTACATAAACTACCCTTCACTTTTTTACACCTACACAAACCTCCCCTAATTTTTATACTTTTATTACACTGACCACCCTGCATAAGAAATAAGTATAATATTTTAAACAAAAAATGTGATAAATGCAATTAAGTTAAACAAAACATGATATATTGTGGAGACAAGTCCAAATAATATATGAGTCAATATTTCTTTATTATTTTTGGTTCGTTACACTATATTATAAGAGCGATTTAAACAATATTTCTTTAGAATTGTTGATGCATTTTGTAACCAAAAATAATAAAGATACATTGATTTGTATATTATTTAGATTTGTCTACACAATATATCATGTTTTGTTTAACTTAATTGCATTTATCACATTTTTTTGTCTAAAATATTACACTTATTTCTTATGAAGGGGTGGTCAGTGTAATGAAAGTAAAAAAACTAGGGGAGGTTTGTGTAAGTGTAGAAAAGTGAGGGGTAGTTTGTGTAATTTCACTAAAACTCAGGGGGTGTCAGTGTAATTTACTCTATAAAAAAACATACAAGTCCTACATCTCCTAATATATTGAGATCTACAACCCAACTTTATCGATAATACCTCACTCATTAATCACTTGAAGCTTCCGAATCCAATGATTTGAATTAGTAAATAGATATGAACCATTAGATTTTCTCCTATACTGTATGACTAAGATGTGAAGTATGTTTTCCAAACTTACTCTTGGAGTAAGTAGATCCCCTCCCAAAGTAATAATATTAAATTACTTCCTTTAGCTAGTTTTTACGAAAATAACTTTTGATGGCTATATTTCATTTCGGCATAGTAGGTAAGTTTGAAAATATAAAAGTATAGGCTTAGTTCATAGCTATAATGTCTATAGGATAGTCTCAAGTAAAACACACATGTTGAAACTTATCTACGATGTTTTTAATTTATTCTCATATTATATTTTGTTAGGGGTGGGGACATACTATTATGGCTTCATCCTGCAAGTATCATGGTAATTTTGTAGATTATAATGACAATTCAAAAGAAATAGTCATCTTTTTACTTTTTAATATATGAAGAAGATTAATGTTTTTATACTTCAAATTATTTCCACTCATAAACATTGATTACATTAGTTAAAAGGGAATTCATTTTAGTTTTAATTTTATTCTCATGCGTAGAATGATTTTGTCATAATCTCATTTAAAAACTTGTTATTCTTATCATAAGTGTATTTTTAGACAAAACTAGTTTTCTATAATTAAAATATACCAAATAAATGGAAGAACATTATCCTTACTTAGAAGTTAATGATTGATACTTTATCTTTTTTGTCGATGATATTTTTCTATTTGTAGCTAGTTATGGCAGAGTCTCTCCATAAATTCTAAATTTATTTTTGTTATACATCTCAATAATGACATGCAATATACCCGCACATCTACATGAGGGTCATTTTGTATTGCTTCAAATGAATTCAAATTAGTAAAATACAAAAATATAAAATAGCACAGATCAAACAATTTGGAATAATAGAATAGAATGATATGCAGAAGGTTATTAGAGGAATGAAAAATTTAGTTGTGAAAAATTAAACATGGAAAACTTGTGATAAATCTAGATAAAATGTTAACGTGATAGAAATTAAAATGAGTGAGTGAGGGAAAATGTTAAAAAAGCCTTACTCGTACATTCGGGAAAATTAATTTGTGTAAAATCTTCAACTTCAAATGTGTATAAAATCTTCCTTTTGTAAATGATTCCAGTCTGAATATGCTTCGAAAATATATACTCTCTCTAAATGATTATCCTCAATGCACAATTTGACATTAAAGTGTTAATAACTAAGTGAGTTATGACCTATTTAACTGTGATAATTGTGTTTTATAATGTTTATGTTTTCTACTTTAGAAGTCCATATTTGTATTTAATTTTTTTGTTATTATTTCATTTTGGTTTGAAATCAAATAATTGTATAAGTTATGCCTAATTTAGTCTCGGTAACTCCCTTCTAGACAACATATCTTTTTTAACTTAAAAAAATCACCCTAAAATGATTTTTCAATGCTTCTTTTTGTTACAAGTAAAAATAATTGTATTAATTCTTTATGGTTTGATGAAAATTAATGTTTTGTTGTTATATCTAAGTTTTGATTAAACCCTAAATCCTAATGATTATTATTGCAATGCTAATCATTGTTTAAGTTGCTATTCCACTGAATTATTTTTATTATTTTAGATTGATGCATTCATATGTGTACAATATTAACATTGATTTTTGAGAGTATATGTGCAAAATTATCATTTATACATGCATTTGTATCACCATTAATTTGTTGAAAGTATGATGGTTGAAAGTATCTCATTGTAAAATATCTCATAACAAACAAAATTAAAATATGATGAGATAATATATAGTCTCTATATTCTCTGTATAAATATAATGACTTCTTTATGCATCAATTTTTTGGGATTACATTTATAAGTACCATATGAAGTTATAAGGATTTTTTAGCTTATCTCTTGAATGATTGTGTTTTATTTTAGAATGATGCTAACTGTGTATAAATATTGGAATGTATTTTAACATTCACATACAATATAAGTAAATTTTATCTTATTTGATTATGTTTTACATAATAATCATTGTTTGAAAATTACTCATAAATTGAAGTTCAATTTCTATTACTTGGAAGATATATTTTTTTGTACAACATTTAGAGTTGTGATATTTATAACGACAAACAACTGTGATATTGTACTATATATCATATAAAAAATAGTTGTATATAATTTCCCTATAGGATAGAGATAGGAAAAGATCTCATTATACTCTGTATTGCTCTATTTAAAGATGAAGGACATCAAACTTTATAAAATATTGAGAAACACATTATCATCTTCGTAATTAAAAAATTATCAATAAATTTATAGCACATTATTATTTGATTTAGATTTTTCAAAATACATATTATTATTTAAATCTAAAATAACAACAAACAAATAAAATTCCGAATTCATCAATAAATTATTAATATTCTTTTTATGATATGTTTCTTATTGTTATCATTTTAAGTAACATTTTAATAACAGAATCAAATCTTAACTCTAAAATATATATCCATAATGAGCATTATCTAAACTAGAGAATCAGAAATAATTCAAAAATATATAAGCCAAATATGTGTTATAATGTATATAACTTTGTATATTTTATACTTTTATGAATGCTTTTAATAGAATAAATGTAGAAGAACTAATTCCATTATCACAACTAAATCAAATCAAAGATATGACTTTTTTCTTAAGCCAAAAATATTTTTTTCTATAAAGGTCAATGATACATTGTGATTTTTTAAAGGCTTTATTACAAAAAAAATCCTTAAAAAATTGGAATTTCATTACTATTATTTGGAAGAATATTATCCTTAATGGATACAATATTATTATATTTATCACAATTTTAACTTTAATAAAAATAATAATATTATTATCTTTATTTTAGGTTGAGGCTCATTCTGTCTTATACTATGAATTTTATATTTTTAATAAGATGAAAAAGTGTTTCTGAATTTGTTTACAAATATAATATTTCATCCGGATGGAGGATCAATATAGTTTATGCTAAAATTAAATTTCACTTGATGCCCGAAAAGTTGGCGTGTCTGGCTGGAGACGATTTCTTTCGAAGTTTTAATTTATCTCCACCTTTTAAGTTTGAAGTTTATCTCACTTTGTATTTAGTGGTATAAATATATAATAGGATATAATAATATATATTTTTACAAGTCAAATCTAAGTTAAATGATGTTTCTTTTGCCATATTTAGAAGTATTTGACTTTGTGTAAAGTTTTTAAGATATACTTATAAGTTGTGTACTTAAGTATAAAGTTGTAATATTAATTACATTCACATGTTTGATCTCAATTTCATAAAAAATCAAGCTGAGAGTGACCAGAAAGAGAGAATGAAGATAGTAAATGAAATAAAAGGTACAGATCGTACGAATGAGATTTCGTTATCTGTGCTTTTCGATTTGGGTGAGACCTATTTGTTCTTATCCATGGATGTTGTCAACCGTTTAGCTTTGTCTATAGGAATGGATTATTTATCTAGGAACTATATGATATTGAGCTGCTTTAATAAGACAGTAGTGTTTAGTGACCCTAAAGCATCCCTTAAAACCGATTAGATCTAGTTAAAGAATAAGCTAAATTTTGAGACTATGCCGGAGAGAATTGGTGTTCGAAGTGCGAAAACCCTCCGAGGAAAGGAGATTACCTTGATTAAGGTTATTTGGAGTCAAGCGAATGGCGAAGATGCAACTTAGGAAGTCGAAGATGCAATGAGAGAATCCTATCCCCATCTGTTTGAGTGAGATGTATGCTCTATTTTCGAGGACGAAAATATTTTAAGGGGGGGGGGATTGTAACACCGCGAATTTTACGATTTGGAATTATAAGATTTTATTAATATTTTTATTAATTATATATTCGAAAATGAATTTCTGGGAATTTTTGGTAAAGAATTAGACGAAACTCTAGTTGAGTTTTAGTCTTGAATTGTATTTCCTATTTTGTGGTAAATTTTGGTAATTTTAGGAGGCAGTCCATTCTGAACCACTGTCGGGGCCGAAATCCACTCGGTACGGCTCAAAAAGTGGTTTTTGAGTTTCGTAACTCGGAATCGAATTCCAATCGCACTGTTGGCTTCGTAATTTCATTTCAAGTCAATATAGACCCTGAATACACCCATACCTATTTTCTAAATATTTTTCACTCGGAATGCCGAAATCCGAAATTCTAATTGAATATTATGATCAGGCGATTTATAATATCCGATCGAGTATGAGCTGATAATACTCGAGAATGTTTATCGCACGTGTCCGCGAAGTGGTCGTTTCGCATTGGGATGCGAGATTTGCCTTTCCATAAAGCAAACCTCACATCACTCACCCTAATGTCATAGGAAATCATCATTAGCCACCCTAGGAGATTTGGTAATGATTTCCTAAGGGGAAATCTGATTTCCTCCTCTTA
>NC_032027.1:11086148-11086641 GCF_001865875.1 Lupinus angustifolius | reverse complement strand
GAATGTTGTTGGAAACTTTTCTGGGTGCAGGTGTTTGAAAAACCATGTTTAAATGTGTTTCGGTTGTCGAAAAGGGCAAAAGTTGGTATTCTGTCCAAGTCCCTGTCGCTTGGGCGAGAAACTCTCGCCTGGGCGAGCATAGTCTCACTTGGGCGAGGACTGGGCGAGGGGGAAGTTTTGGTTCTGGAACCCCTCGCCCGGGCGACAAATCCTCGCTTGGGCGAGCAAGCCTCGCTTAGGCGAAAAAAAGCCCAGGATTTCGATGAAAATTGGGAATTCTCTCGTTTGGGCGAGAGATTTCTCGCTCGGGCGAGCAAAAGTTTCACTTGGGCGAAAAAAAAACAGGATTTTAATGATGTCTCGCTTGAGCGAGAAAGGGCCTCGCTTGGGCGAGGAAGGCTTAAGTTTAATTGAGATTTAAAGATGAATTGTCGCTTGGGCGAGAGGGCCTCGCTTGAGCGAGAGATGCCCAGTTTTAAAATGGTATTGTTGA
>NC_032027.1:11075892-11086048 GCF_001865875.1 Lupinus angustifolius | reverse complement strand
ATAGTCAACTCGGAAATTAATTTTAAAGAAAGTAATCCGAGAAGGATGTATGATTTAGGGCGATGCCCAGAAAAGGATACGTGATACCACGGAGCGAGATCGTCTGACCTTAAGTGGCTTGGTCTGGGACCGTCCAGAGTGATTCAACGATGGTCGTAGTGGTAGGGACGTTACCCTTTGAGTATGATGTGAATTAGGGCACTACCCAGAAAGGAACCCAGGGTACCACGGAGCGAGATCGGCTGACCGTAAGAGGCTTGGTCTGGGACCGTCCAGGGTATTCAGCGACGGTCGTAGTGGTGGGTTGTATTTCCTTTATATTACGTGTTAACGTAAGATCGGCCCTCTTTGCAATCTGGATCAATGAGAGGGATGCCCAGAAAGCGTTTGTACGACCTAGGTCCGGGTAGGATTGTTCTTGAGGGAACCGATCGATTTGTTTTTACTTCCTTGCGAGGATATGTTATTTCGGGTGCGTACAAAGTGGTTTGGTATGAGACCTGTACTCTTGATTTTTTTCCGACTAGGTTAATGGGAGGATATTGGTGTAAGGTGAATGATCATGACATAGCCTGCATATATTGCACTTGTGGAAGTGGATTCCCACATTTGAGTTATAAACATCATGCATCATCAACATTATGAACATATTATTACTTATGGTTATGATATTTGTTTATGAAATGTATGTTGATACATTATTGTTTATATTGATAAATGGTGGGTTATGACGTCGGTTATAGATAATATATGTATATGTTATTATTTAGAGTATGATCTTCACTTATGTGTTATTTAATTATAGTCATGATATCTTGTCGATGAATTATATATTGATAAATGGTGAATTATGATATTGTTTGGGAATAAGTGTTGTTTACATTACATAGGTTGATTAGATAATTGTTTATGAGAACAATTGATGAGTTTGGTTATATTACTCATGTGGATTGGATAATTGTTTACGAGAACAACTGATGAGTTATAATGTAATATGTTATATATATATATGAACTGTTTTTCATATCTGAGTGTAATATTCTGAGTAAGTCCACGCCGTCAATGAATTTATGTTCATTAGATGTCTTACTCTCTATTTCTCTTCTTTTCTATTGTTTGCTTTTCGGACGTGTGCTCGTCAGGTAGACAACCTTGCTCGGATTTGATACTACCCGTCCGTGATGTTCCAGGAGGGGACATGAGGAGAGGCAGTACCCTAGCTTTGGAGTTAGCCACTAGGAGTTGCTTATCATTTTGTGACTTTTGAAACACTGACGGCTTCAGCTTGTTCATGTCTTTGTTTAGTGTCTGTTGGCGATGATTAATATTTCCGCCCTTTCTTGTTGGATATGTATATTAAGTACTTATGATCTTTTATATCTATGAAGATGTATATTCAGGAAATGTTGTAACATTTTAGTTACCGTTAGGTAACCAGTTTTGATTTCCGCGTTATATGTTACTTAAAGTGATGTCCCGGAAAAGGAAGGTTTTGAAAAGGAAACAATTTTTATAACACCAATTCAAAAAAAAAATTACCCATTTTCTGCAATGTTTTGAGAAGTATTTTTCGGGGCGTTACATGGTACATTGTATATAATTGATGGATTCGAATCTATTTATTACTAAAAGTATCTTTTTGATTATATCTATTTAAATTTATTAACTATAATAGATAAATTTGAATAAATTTAATTTTCTTTTGTTTGAATGATTTATGGATTAAGAATAATTTTCAAATCCCTAATCACAAACACCTCTCCTAGAAAGAAAAGTAGAGTAAAAAAACAAAGAAAAAATAATATGCAATCAACAGTGTCTCATTTCATGTCCAAAACCAATCATAATGCTTCATTTTATTACTTTTTGCTTTTAAATTTTTTATTTTATTTACGTGTTAGGATATGATTGGCTTGAGACAACGAATGAGACACAGTTGGAAATAAGTGATCTCCAATCCCTCCGTACTCTCATTTCCAACTAGACAAGATTCACCCGAATATTACATCTTCAAACAGATACATGACATCAAACAACATTACTAAGCACCCTCATTACTTCTTTCATCACACAAACATACTCTTCCTTTCTCTATCCATGTTTCATGGATGAACATCATTTGATTGGTTCGTTAATCTCCAATTCGAGTGGCAAGAATCTCAGTGAGTTAAATAGAAAGATAATGGTCATAGGCATAGTTTTATTATCAATTGTCAAACTTTGGATCCTTGCACTTAACGTCTATGAAAGGTTTGTTCTAAGACGCCAAGCTGGCCGTGGAGCTTCCATTCACCATCTCACCCTCACCGTGACACACCCTCATGACCGAACTGCACCGCGAAACACAGGACTCGACCCTTTACTCATCAAGGCTCTTCCTATGTTCATCTTCAAGAAAAAAGGACCACACCAACAACAAAGACAAGATCATGATGATAATAATAACGATTGTGCTCTGTGCTTAAGTGATTTTGATAATGATGAAATGGTGAGGTTATTGCCTAATTGTAAGCACATTTTCCATGTTGGTTGCATAGATAAATGGTTGGCTTCACACACCACGTGTCCAATTTGAAGAACGAAGGCTGAACCACGGCTCGAACTGCAGCCACGAGAGGGTCCTAATGACTTAGTTCTTCATGGTGCACCAAGGGCTATAGTCTTGGTTGAACCCATAGAAGGCACATCAGATGTTACTACTATTGCTGGGCCACGTAAAATCATTGGTTCAAATTCATGATTGAACTCGTTCCCTTGGATTCTTAGTGGGGAGAGATCATCAAGGAGATCGAGCTCAATCTTCTAGTCATAATGATATTGTTTAAGATTTCATCGGAAAAAAAATGATATTGTTTATGATTTAGAGATGTCAACTTTATAATTGGTTCAGCTATTATGATTGAAATCATATCCGTTGATTTCTTTTCTGCAATAGTTTGTAACATTTTTGAAAGTCTTCACCACTGCTATTGTAATTTTAAACATTGAATATTTAGTATATATCTAGTTCTACCATTTTTTATTTTGAAAAACGGTGGAAGATTGTGAGAGATCTTTAAAATTATGAAATGGTTGAAAGTACATAAATTACAACGCATCATAAACATATTTTGAGGAAACGTTTAAATTAATTAAAAAGTTAAAAGGACAATTGTTGAAGGGATTCAAACTTCAAACTTGTTAATGCATGCAATACACATATTGGCCACTAGGCCAATGCCAATCACTCTTAGAATCTAGAGAGGAAGAGAAATTGGAAATGAATGAACTTATTCTCCTTTATCTTAATTGAATGAATTACAAAATACACCAAACTACTATATATAGTAATTGATTAAATAACACCCAAACAGCTTTCCACAAATAGAAATAAGTTTAAACTAATCCATTCCTTAGAGAGGATAGCTACATCATTAACCAAACACCCAAGTATTACTAATCAAGCTTATAAACCAACATCCCCCTCAAGTTGGGTGGTGGAGTGAACACAAACCCAACTTGACAACAAATTATTAAAAGGATGCATATGGCAAAGGCTTGGAGAAGATATCTGCTAACTGATCAGAAGAAGAGATGGGAAGGAGATGGATTAGGCCCTGTTGAATCTTCTCACGTACAACATGACAATCCACTTCAATGTGTTTGGATCTCTATGAAAAACAGGGTTGTGTGCCAAATAGATGGCAGACATGTTGTCATAGTAGACAGAGGCAGGGTTGAGCAAGGGAATGTGCAAATTAGTAAACAAGTAATTGAGCCACTGCACTTCACAAGCAAGGCTACCCAATGCCCTATACTCTGCCTCGGAAGATGATATACTGATTGTATTCTACTTCTTGGACTTCTAGGAAATGAGAGAGGAACCAAGAAAAATGCAGAAGCCTGTGATGGATTTCCTAGTGTCCAAACAACAAGCCCAATCTGAATAAAAAAAACCAGCAAGCTTAAGGTCTGAGGTGGAGGAGAAAAAGAGACCTTGAGCAGGTGATGATTTTAGATAATGAAGGACCTTTAAGGCTTCCTTATAGTGCACAACCATAGGTTTATACATAAAAAGGCTAAGTTGTTGAATTGCATAAGATATGTCAGGTCTGGAAATAGTGAGATAGAGCAATCTCCCTACGAGCCTCCTATAACTCAGAACATCAGAAAGAGGCTCACCTTGTTCAAGTTGCAACTTGAGGGAAGGATCAAAAGGGATCTTGGCAGGCTTGACAGCCAAGCAACCTGAATCCTCAATAAGAGCTAAGGCATACCTTCTCTGATTTAAGTGAATCCAAGATCCTTGATTTTGAAAGTCTGATCAAGAAATTGCTTAACTAGCTGAATTTCAGCAAGATTATCTCCAGCTAAAACCATGTCATCTACATATACCAAGATTGTAGTGAAATAGGTGGAACTAGACTTGGTGAATAGAGCTTGATCTGCTTGTGAGTGTGAATACCTTAAGGAGATCAAGGCAAATGGCAAAGTAGTGTGCCACTCCCTACTAGCATGCTTCAGGCCAGAAAGAGACTTATGAAGCTTACAAACCTGATGAGGATTGTCAAGAGAGAGGCTAGAAGGAGGAGACATGTAGACCTCTTCATAAAAATCTCCATGAAGAAAGACATTATTCACATCAAGTTGCTCTAAAAACCAAGAGTTGATGGAAGCCAAAGCTAAAACAATTCTAATAGTTGTGATCTTAACCACAGGAGAAAAAGTGTCAAAGAAATCCACACCCTCCAACTGAGTGTAACCCTTTGCAACCAACCTTGTTTTATACCTTTCAAGAGTGCCATCAGCATGGACCTTAGTTTTATACATGCACTTGTAGCCTATAGGTACCTTGCCAGGTGGAAGGTAAACCAAAGACCAAGTATTATTCTAATTTAAGGCTAACAACTCAGAATCCATAGCCTTTCTCCAATGATCCAACTGAGGAGCTTGTTTATAAGTAGTTGGATCAGGTATGCTAGAGATTGTGAGATAAAATCTCTTATAGTCAGGAGAGCATTTGGAGTAATCCAGAACAGAGGATAGAGGATAAAGAACCTTAGAAGGTTGTTAAGTGGTGGTGGCAACACTATGAGCAAGATTGCAATGATAGTCTTGCAAGTGAGAAGGAGGTCTTCTTTGTCTAGTGGACTGTCTGAGAGGAAGATGAGAAGAAGGATGTATATGTGACCCAAAAGAAGGAGTAAGAGACTTAGAGGATGTGTGTGACTCAGAGGATGTGTTTGACTCAAACAAGGGATTTGTGTGAGACTCAGATGGAGGAAGTGTGTTTGACTCAAGAGGAGAATGACTAGAAACTAGAGGAACATTTGAAAACTCATACGTGGGTGGTGAGGAACTAGATGGTGAAATGAACAAAGGAAAGAAACTTTTATAGAATATAACATCTCTGGACAAAAAAATGTCATTAGAGACCAAGTCATAGAGGATAAACCCCTTAGTCCCATCCTTATATCCTAGAAACATACACTTTCTAGCCCTTGGGTCCAGTTTACCCCTCCCTACAGCAAGGGTGCTAGCATAAGCCAAACAACCAAAAACCTTCAATGACTCTAAGCTAGGTAGAGACCTATGGAGCAACTGGTAAGGACTAGAACCTTGTAACAGAGGACTAGGCAATCAGTTAATGATGTAGACAGCATGTTGAATAGCAAAATTCCAAAGAGTGGAAGGTAAATATGCTTGAAAGAAAATGGCTCTAGCAACATTAAGAATATGTTGGTGTTTTCTCTCAACCACACCATTTTGTTGAGGTGTGGCAACACAAGACCTTTGATGCATGATTCCCTTAGGAGAGAAGAAGTCATTCATCAAAAACTCAACTCCATTATCACTCCTAAGAGATTGCCACTTTGTATTAAACTAATTTTCAACAAGATGAACAAAATTGATAATATGTTGTCTAGTCCCACTCTTGTTTTTCATGAAGATTACCCATGTGAATCTTGTAAAGTCATCAACTAATGTAAGAAACTAATTGTGACCAAAGACAAAATTGGTGGAATAGGGACCCCATATATCAGAATGTAACAACTGAAATATTTTATTAGAATGAGTATTGCTATTACAAAAAGGTAATCTCTTTTGTCTAAAAGTATAACAAACATCACAAGGCAGAAGTGTTTTATTACAAAGAGGAATAAAAGGGAAATGACTAGACATTGTCTTCATTAGAGATGATGGAGCATGACCAAGTCTGAAATTCCAGAGGGTGAACTCATTGGAGGGACTAGAGGATGAATGGGAGACAGAAACAGATGAGTGTGTCTTATAGAGAAGATTGATGACAAACAAGCCTTGTTTTAAACTAGCTGTACCAATCACCTTCTTGGTAGCACTCTACACAATGGTACAAGAGTTTAGGTGAAAGATTAGATGACAATGTAAAGACTGAATCAACTTATGAACATACACTAGATTGACATGGAAATTAGGGACATATAAGACATTAGACATGACAAGAGAATCAGACAGAATAACTGTTCCACAAATAGAGGTACTAACTTTGCTTCCATTAGGCAATGTAATCATAACATGTGAAATAGGTCTTTGATTGCTAAAAGAATGCAAATCATAAGCAATATGGTCAGTAGCTCCAGTTTCTAACAACCAATCAACACACTTGTTACCTGTTGATGAAGGCAATGCAATGTTATTAGCTGTTGTTACATAATTAGAAATGGCTGAATTGACTCTACTAGCATCATTTATTCCTTTCAAGAAATGCTAGGATAGACTTCACTTGATCATTAGTGAACCCTTGAATGTTGTTGCTCTTAACTACATCAGGATTATTCTCATTCTGATAGTAAGATTCATTCTGTCTATACTCAACCTCTACAGGAAAACTGCTAACAACATTAGCTGATCTTCCTGATCTGTTATAGTGATAACCAGGCGGATAGCCATGTTTTAGGAAACATGTGTCCACTGTGTGGTTAGTTCTTTCACAGTGGGTGCAGAACCTAGTATTGTTTCCTCTAGCCACACCATTATAAGGCATCCTGCCTCTTCCTCTAAAAAGTATTGTTTCCTCTACCTATGTTTGCATTAAAAGGAGATCTGAACTGAGAGTTCTCTTGGGAATTAATTGTCAAAGCCTTCAAATCAGACAGTATTGGAACATTGAACTGCCTCTCTTGTTGTGTCAGCATTATAAACACCTTGCTTATGTTAGGAAGAGGCTCTAAAAACATGATTTGAGACCTAACTTGTGAATATTGATCATTCAAGCCTTTGAGGAATCTAATCACATAGTCTTGTTCCCTATGCATCTTAACTAGATCAATCAGGCCACAAGTACAGGGAGAAGCACATTGGCAGTGACCTATAGCTCTATAGTTCTCAATTTCCTCCCACAAAATCTTCAATTGAGTAAAGTAATCAGAAATTGATTGATTACCTTGAGTCATTCTATAGAATTCTTCTTGAAGATCAGCTATGTGAAAAACATCTCCCTGTGAATATCTATCATGAAGATCCTTCCATGCTTCAGCTGCTTCATCAATCCAAAGTATGGATTTCACGATTGTCTTATCAACGGAATGTTGCAACCAGGACAACGCCATAGTATTGCACTGAATCCATTGATCATGAAGAGGATGAACTAGTGGCGGTTGAATTAAGGATCTGCCTATGAATTTCAACTTATGTTTGGACTGAAGAGCTAATTTCATAGCTCTGGACCACGAGTGATAATTCTTGCTATTGAGAGGAGGAGAAACCAAAATTAGTGCATGATTCTCATTAGAAGGAAAGAAGTAAGGATTAGAGGGATTAACAACGTAATCCTCGAAGCTCTGATTCGCCATTGTTTAGAGAATAAAATGAATTCAATGAAGATGAAGAATTGATTCAACAAATAAGAAGAGAAAATTGCGATAGAAGAAATTGAAGGAGAAGAAGAAACTGCAAAAGTGAGAAGACGTATGGAAAGAAATCGCGAATCACGATAATGAGAAGAAGAGAAGACGAATCAGAGCAAGATTTGCTCTAATACCCTCTTAGAATCTAGAGAGGAAGAGAAATTGAAAATGAATGAACTCATTCTCCTTTATCTTAATTGAATGAATTACAAAATACACCAAACTACTATATATAGTAATGGTTATATAACATCCCAAACAACTTTCCACAAATAGAAATAAGTTTAAACTAATCCATTCCTTAGAGAGGATAACTACATCATTAACGAAACACCCAAGCATTACTAATCAAGCTTATAAACCAACATTCTTAGAATCTAGAGAGGAAGAGAAATTGGAAATGAATGAACTCATTCTCCTTTATCTTAATTGAATGAATTACAAAATACACCAAACTACTATATATAGTAATTGGTTAAATAACAACCCAAACAACTTTCCACAAATAGAAATAAGTTTAAACTAATCCGTTCCTTAGAGAGGATAGCTACATCATTAACCAAACACCCAAGCATTACTAATCAAGCTTATAAACCAACAATCACTATTTTGTTTGAGTTTTTGTTGGTTATTGCTACTTAAATCAATTTTTTGTTGATTCTTAAAATCTTTTTTAGAATTTATTCTCTATCACCAAGTGACATTAGTTCGTCTCTAAGTGCAATGATTTGCATGTGGTGAAGAACACACAACAAAATTTTCACAATCCCTCTACCATACTTTAACTCCAATTCATCTTTTCTCACTTGTTAGTGGAGAGTTGGGGAGTCTAATAGTTTGTAAACAACTATTGTATACACACTTGGTTAGATTGTGGAAACCAACTAAATTTCTCCCTTGTATCTTGAAGGAGGTACACCTAGTGATTTAAATTGTGGTTGCGATTGCAGTAAGTATGATTACGGTTATTGTGGCCATTACAGTATAGATTACAGCCGTTGCAGTGTGAATTATTTTGTGATTAAAAAATACTTTTGAATCCGATGTGGCTTGATGTGGTTCGATGCAACCTGATGTGGTCCGTTGCAGCCTAATGCGATCCAAATGCAGTCATATGCGGTTGTGTTGTGGCTCAATGTGACTACATTATTGTGATTTAGAATCACACTGCAATTGCAATGAGATACGACTGTGGCAATCATCGCAACCACAATATTGTGGCCACATCAGGTCATGCGGTCCATAATTTAAATCACCAAATACACCCATTACATCCAATCTATGAAAAAGGTTGATAAGGGAAAATCGATCATAGAGCCTATCGTTCTTTAACGCCTTGAAAAGTATACATTACTGTTAGAACATGGTTTGTTGAAAACCATTAGTGGGAACTTTTGGGTGTGAAATATGAAAAACATCTAAGTCCCACATAGAAGAGTTTTGAAAAAAATAAAAAATAAGCTCCCAAGTCCCACATTGGAGAAAGGAGGAACATGAAAAAAATCTCATGTTATAAATAGAGGCCTTCTCCCTTCATTTTAACTTGCACCAAGTTGAAGGCATTTCCTCTCAACTTTTCTTTCGCCCCCTAATATTCCGCCGACGCATTTCCGACAAACTTCTCCCCCTTTCTTTCCGTGTCACTAAAGAATTGGCACAGGCAGCCAAAGTGGGATTTCGAGAACTGACACTGGTAGTCAGTATTGTGGGTAAAGAATTGGCACATGTAGCCATATTGTGGGATTTCGAGAAATGACACTGGTAGTTAGTATTGTGGGAAGAGAATTGACACGGGTAGCCATATTGTGGGTAATTTCGAGAATTGACACTGGTAGCCATATTGTGGTGGGTGTATTCGAGATTGGTTCTTATAGTGCAGTAAAAATTCGATAACAAAGATCTGGGCTGTTTTATCCTGGGGACAGCGTGGTTGATAGTCTGCTTGCACATTTTGGGCAGTGCCACGAAACGTCTTAAAGAGAGCGACATGGTCGTGACTCAGCCAGTAAGTATTATTTCGTGCCATTTAGAATTGTTGCAAGCTACGGTAACACCAATTTTAAGACGCTTCGACTGCAATGGTATTCGTAGATAATATTACTGGCCCGAACAACAATGACCTGAACAAGCCATTTCGGTTTGACGGAACAAATTTCAAACGTTGGCAACATAAGATGGAATTTTTCCTCACTATGAGAAAGGTTGTCCATGTTCTGAAAACTAACATCCCAGTGGTGTTAGATGAGGCTGAAAAAGAGGAAAGGGATAATCTAGCTATTGAAATAGCTCTC
>NC_032027.1:11074903-11075792 GCF_001865875.1 Lupinus angustifolius | reverse complement strand
AGTCTGCCAAATTAATTTGGTATGCACTTGAGAAAAAATATGATACTGAGGAAGCTGGGACTAAGAAATATACTGTTAGCCGCTACCTCAAGTATCAAATGACTAATTATAAATTCCACGAGATTCCGAAAATTGCTCATGAGATCATTTCTGATGGTATGCCCTTAAATGAGCAATTTCAAGTTGCTGTCATAATTGACAAGCTGCCTCCTAGCTGGAAAGACTTCAAAAACCTTCTGAGGCATTAGACCAAAGAAATCTCTTTGGAATCTCTGATCACTCGTCTTCGTATTGAAGAAGAGGCTCGTAAACAAGATCAGAAAGATGAGGTGTTGATTGTCTCGAACAATAACACTAAGAAGAAATTCTCATGTGTGGGTCTGAAGCCTTCTGGCACTAACTTCAAGAATCAGAACCGCAGTAGGAATAAGGCTAAGAACATTAGTCGAAATAAGAATTGGAACCCCCAAAAGGTCCAATATGCTAAGCCACCCGCTAAGAATGACTCTAGCAACCTGTTCATCTGCCTCAAATGTGGGAAGCCAGGTCATATGGCACGCAAGTGCAGAAATAATCCTAGGGATCGTCCTCTGTAGCCAACATGGTTGATGAAACATTTGTGGTTGTATTATCTGAGGTAACAATGGTTGGAGGAACTAATGGGTGGTGGGTAGATACTGGCGCATCCCACCATATCTGCTATGACTGTGCTATCTTCAAAACATACACAAATGCTGATGATAAGAAGGTGTTGTTGGGTGACTCCCACACCACTATTTTTGCTGGAACTGATGATGTGGAGCTGAAATTTCCATATGGGAAGACTCTGATTCTTAAAGATGTGATGCACACTCCAGATATGAGGAAGAATCTAGTTTCTGGTTTTCTT
>NC_032027.1:11073587-11074803 GCF_001865875.1 Lupinus angustifolius | reverse complement strand
TCTTCGACACATTTTCACCTGTTACTAGAATAACATCCATTAGAGTACTAATATCGATCGTTGCGATACATAATTTATTAGTACATCAAATGGATGTTAAGACTGCCTTTTTAAATGGTGATTTGGAAGAAGAAATCTATATGGAACAACCTGAAGGTTTTGTAATACATGGGTAAGAAAATAAGGTCTGTAAGTTAGATAAGTCGTTGTATGGTCTTAAGCAAGCACCTAAACAGTGGCATGAAAATTTTAACGACTTAATGGTCTCGAATGAGTTTAAGGTGAATGAAAGTGACAAATGCATTTATTACAAATCAGAAAATGACATTTACACTATCATATGTGTCTATGTAGACGATCTACTCATATTTGGTTCCAACATTCATGTTGTGAATAATGTGAAATCATTGTGGTGTAATAACTTTGATATGAAAGACCTTGGAGAAGCAAGTGTAATCCTTGGTATAAAAATTACTAGGTCAAAAGAAGGAATTTCTCTGGATCAATCTCACTATGTGGAAAAGATCCTAATGAAATATAAATACTTTGACTGTAAACCTGCTAGAACACCATACTATCCAAGTGCAAAACTTTTTAAGAACATTGGTGATGGTGTAAGACAAGCTGAATATGCTAGCATCATTGGCAGCCTTCGATATGCCACTGATTGCACTAGACCCGACATTGCCTATGTTGTGGGATTATTATGCAGGTTTACCAGTAGACCAAGTATGGAGCATTGGGATGCTATTGAAAGGGTAATGTGATACCTTAAGAAAACAATGAACCATGGATTACATTATCGAAAGTTTCCAGCTGTCCTAGAAGGATTCAGTGATGCTAATTGGAACACTCTTTCAGATGATTCCAAAGCAACCGGTGGCTATATATTTAGCATAGTTGGTGGGGCTATTTCTTGGAAGTAAAAGAAACAGACTATTCTGGCTCAATCCACTATGGAAGCTGAGATGATAGCACTAGCAACATCTAGTGAATAAGCAAGTTGGCTGAGAAGCTTGCTTGCAGAGATTCCCCTATGGGAAAAACCGATTCCAGTTGTGTTGATCCATTGTGATAGTACCGCGACTCTTGTAAAATTGAGAACCACTTTTATAATGGTAAGAAACGATAAATTCGTCGTAAGCACAACACCATTAGAGAGTTACTCTCTATAGGAGCTGTTAGAGTGGATCATGTACACACTGAGAATAACTTA
>NC_032027.1:11066000-11073487 GCF_001865875.1 Lupinus angustifolius | reverse complement strand
GGTAATAACAAGTTGTGAAGTGATATGAGAATGAACATGCTATAAAATTATGAGAAGCATGATTCTTGTACCATATGTAAGGATGAGTTAAACTCTTAATGAGATCTATACTCCAATTGGAGTGGAGTATCTAGGCTATAGGAGTACTATTGATAGACTCACCTACGTGAATGTGAAAGTGGGGGCCGCTTCCTATGAAATTTAGGGGCATAAATTTCTAGAGCTTTCACTATACTAGGATAGACGTGCATGGCCTTTACAGAATACACCTTTGAAAAGATTGTGTGTGGTTTGATGTTGGAGATAGAGTTCAAGACTACGAGTCACTCTAGTAAAATCTGGATCTTATTCACTATGCAAAGGTTCAAGTCGCATGACACCTTTGTTTATGCACAATCTTATTGAGACCACAAATATTCTCGGAAATCGTTTTTTAATTTCAAGTGGGGATTGTTCGAACATGGTTTGTTGAAAACCATTAGTGGGAACTTTTGGGTGTGAAATATAAAAAACACCCAAGTCCCACATAGAAGAGTTTTGAAAAAATAACTCTCATGTCCCACATAGAAGAGTTTTGAAAAAATAAAAAATAAGCTTCCTAGTCCCACATTGGAGAAATGAGGAACATGAAAAAAATCTCATGTTATAAAGAGAGGCTTTCTCCATTCATTTTAACTTGCACCAAGTTGAAGGCATTTCCTGTCAACTTTTCTTTCTCCCCCCTAATATTTCGCCGACGCATTTCTGGCATACTTCTCCCCATTTCTTTCCGTGGCACTGAAGAATTGGCACATGCAGCCAAAGTGGGATTTCGAGAACTGACACTGGTAGTCAGTATTGTGGTTAAAGAATTGGCACATGTAGCCATATTATGAGATTTCGAGAACTGACAGTGGTAGTCAGTATTGTGGGAAGAGAATTGGCACGGGTAGCCATATTGTGGGTAATTTCGAGAATTGGCACTGGTAGCCATATTGTGGTGGGTGTATTCGAGATCAGTTCTTACAGTGCAGTAAGAATTCGATAACAGAGATCTGGGCTGTTTTATCCTAGGGACGGCGTGGTTGATAGTCTGCTTGCACATTTTGGGCAGTGCCATGAATCGTCTTAAAGAGAGCGAACTGGTCGTGACTCAGCCATTAAGTATTATTTCGTGCCATTTAGAATTGCTGCAAGCTACGGTAACAACAATTACCTTCATTGTCTTCTTTATTGTAGGGCAAACCCCAAATCTCCCTAACACTAGTTTGGGAAGGCTCTATGGGGTGTGGCTCAAAAAGTATGGGCTATTGAACTCAATAACATATTTGACCTTTTCAGCAATATGTGAGAATGCCACTAATCTCATAAGAGAAGTTGTTGCAGTAAGTATAAGAAACTTATTTTATGGGCTTACGATAACTCAATGTAATGTTACAAAATATCATCATAATGACATTGTATACAACTTTTCGAGTTGTGATATCTCTTGATTTTCTATAGCTCCTTCTATATATCTCACAAACTAAGTTTCCGCCTTTTTCTCTTGCTATTGTCATTTTCATGGTTTATATATAAAACTTAAGGGAGCTCTATGTGGCCTTAGGTAACTCACTAAATAAAATGTTTCATCTTGCTTTATAGATAAAGTCACTTTAAAAAAGTTTTTTCAAATCCATATATATATATAGATGAAGTCCTGTTCAAATTATGAATTAGTGAAATTGAGGATGAATGCTTTTGTGCAAGTCAGCAATAAGGGTTTTTTCTCCTCCGTTTTCTCTAGTAGCGCCTAGAATTATTTGTCTATATCATCCATTCTATTCAAATGCAAGCTTATTAACGTCAATGGGGAACTTGGATATGCTCATCAATGACAACTGCGATCTTCATGAAGGCAAAGCATTCTCAAAGAAAATATGCCAAAACAATCTAGAACAAATTCTCAATTTCAAGCCATTGGCTATGAGTTAGAATTATCTTTATTAATGAAGTAATAATGACTTCAAAATACAAAAAGAAAATTATTTTTTAATGATATATTTATTATTTTAATTACTATGAAACTACAGTTTTACCATTAAAACAAATTGAAAAATATACGCTCTTTATTAGTATAGACGATCTATATTGATGAAGTTCAGACCATAGTTTTCAAACAGTATTCCAAGAGAGCATGACCTTTTTTTTAAGGCTAGAGGTGCAAAAACACCCCCAAACATATATTAATAAAGATGATTACATATGAGTAAATCTATAGTTTGGAAGGCCATTGCCATTCCTAAAGCACTCATTGGAAATGAAAGAAGACATTGAATTCCAAATCCTAGAAGATCTAGATGAGATACCGTAGTTTGCCAATTTGTTTGCACAAGCATTACCCTCCCTATAAATATGAGAGATTTTGAAGTTGATAGAATGAAGAAGAGACTAGCATAAAGTCCACCTACTATGTAGATTCTATGGGACTTTGGACCTACCTTATCCACAACTAGATTTGAGTCACACTCAAGCCAAAGGATATTCCAACCTCTCTCACTAGCTATCTCCACTTCCATAATAGCTGAAATTAACTCAGGAAACAGGGCGTTTTGGACATCCAAAAAAATAACAAAGCAAGCCTTTACTGAGCCCCTAGTATCCCTAATAATTGCCCCACCACTCGAAAGGCCAAGACAACCATGAGCTGCACTATCAGTGTTTGCTTTAATCTAGCCTGAAGAAGGAGGAGCCTAAAGAACTTCAATAATTTTAGGAGCAATGTTAAAATTCAAAGGCACCCTTAGATCTCTGAGGATGCTGAAATCCATAAGAGTTACTAGAATAAGATTTGATGTTGTAATCAATATAATAGATCTAAGACCTTATCTTTGATATTACATTGACCACCCTAATGTTTTTGTCAAAAAATAGTACCAAATTGTACTAACAGAGAGAACTATGGAGGAAGTAAGGACCTCTTTTACCTGAGGTGTCCAATTTCCTCTACAAACAATCAGGATTGGGGAGATAGAGGAGATATCCAGCTAGATTGAGAAGGTAGAGCCTAGCAATTGCCAAATTGAGGAAGCAAAAGGGCAGATAAAAAACAAATGATGTGTAGTTTCAGTACTAGCCTTGCAGAGGTTACATATTGAAGCCCCTCTTTTGAAGATTGTCATCAATATGCATTTTGTTTTTTAGAAGTCTCCAAGTAGTGAAAGATTTCGAGGGTGGAATTTCACTAGTCCATATGATTTTGCCCCAAGTCCAATGATTTGAAGAGCAAGATATGTGAGAGTAAGCACTTTTTAAGGACAAGATAAAATCCAAAGAACCTTGCCAAACAAATTTGTCCTGACTATTAGATATAAGAGTCTTGGAAATTGTGTTAGCAATCTCAGGAAATTGGTTTTTTAAAAAGGAAGGAATTATCCATTTTGACTTATGGATGAAGTCTGCAACAGAAGATGTGAGATGAGATTGCAGATCCAATGGAATATTCATACAATCAACCAAAGGAAGGCCCAACCAATTATCTGTCCAAAATTTGATTGTTAGCCCATCACCAACTAACCAAATTTAGTTGAGTTGAGCAGCAGACCAATTTTTCCTAATTCCTTGCTAAATAGAAGATATGAAAAATATGGAATTAGTACAATAGCTTTGACCAAACCTTCTTCTATAGAAAAAAGCCCAATCCTGACTAGAAGACAACATTTCCCAGGCTAGTTTGATCAAGACATATTTGTTTATCAAGTTTAGAGACCTGATACCAAGCCTTCCTTCAGAAGTAGGAGTGCAAACCTGATTCCAAGCAATAGTGACAAGCTTCCTAACTAAAGTATCCCCTGACCAAATAAAGTTCCTGATACATTTATCCAGATGCTTAATCAATTGAGCAAGCCAAAGGTATATGTGAAAACTGTAAGTGAGCATACTCTGAATGACAGATTTTACTAATTCAACATTTCCCATAATTGATAGAGCTAGACCTTTCCAAGTAGCCAACTTTTGAGTAATCTTATCAACAATTGGCTGAAAATGCAACTTCTTAGGTTTCCCTTTGAATAGAGGAACCCATAAGTAGTTAAAAGGGAGACTTCCAGTATTAAAGCTCAAGAAAGAAGAAATGGTGGTTACCCTCGTAGGAGAAACCCCGATGGTAAAGAACCTACACTTCTAAAGATTCATTTGTTGACCAGAAGCCAAAGCATAATCAGAAATTAGATTCTTAAGAGAAGAGAGCTCCCTCTTAATACCCTTGAAAAAAATGAGGATGTCATCTACATATTGAACATGGCTAGGAGTTTGTAAATTTTTTGGCCTAGAAATAGAATTGAGTTTGACTTGAGAGGCCAACATAGATATTCCTCTACTAAGGACATCTTCAACCATGCAAAATAACAGAGGAGATAAAAGATCCCCCTATTTCACACCTCTTTTGCAACTAAAGAATCCCACATTATGGCCATTGACATTGATTGAAAGTTTAGCAGAATTAAGAATGTCCTTGATCCATTTTATGAAGGTTTGGTTGAACCCAAAGGCTTTAAGAGTTTCCAATAGAAAATCTCAATCCATGGTGTCAAAAGCCTTTTTTATGTCAAGCTTAATTATCATGTTGCCACCAAAAGCTTTATAATCCAATAAGTTTGTTGCTTCTGAAGCAAGGCAAATACAGTCATGAATGTGCCCATCTTATATAAAACCACTCTGCTGATTAGATACAATTCGAGGAGCCATTACTGCAAGTCTATCAACAAGGATTTTTGAGATGATCTTGAATTGGAAATTGGCAAGGGCTATGGGCCTATAAGCTCCTATTTTCTCAGCACCGAGATGCTTAGGGATTAGGACAACATAATTGACATTCATGTTAGACAACAACAAAACCTCTTTGAAGAATTGGTTCACAAAATTACAAACATCCTTCTACACAATGTCCCAGAAAGTTTGATAACAAGCACCCCCAAACCCATCAGGACTAGGGGCCCCCTCCTTGTTCAAACAAAAAACTGTAGCCTTGATTTCATCCTTAAATGGCGTAGTTGTGAGCATTTTTTTCTCCTCATATGAAACCAAATTTGGAACCACAGATTGAATGAAAGAATTATGAACAATATGATTAGGAGATGCAAACAAATCAGTGAAGTAATTGAGGACATGATCAGCAATCTCAGATTGAGTAGATAATATGTTATCATCCTCTTTCAACATAGACATAGCTTTTATGGATTGTCTGATTTTTGTTATACTATGAAAGAAATAAGTATTTCTATCCCACTTACTCTGCCAATTAATTCTAGATTTTTCCTTCCAAAAAGCTTCCTCCTCATTATGAGCCTTGATGAGATCAGCTTGGGCCCTCTCCTCTATGACCCTCTACTCACGGTCATAACTTGTGTCATTTATATAATTCTGAATTGATTCTATAGCCTTTAAAGCATTATCCACTTTTATGTGAATGTTTCCAAAAACATTAGTATTCCACTGCCTTAATTCATTCTTAAGCAGTTTCAACTTTTGAGAAAGGACAAACATAGGACAACCCAGGACCTCCAAACACCAGCCACAACTCTTTCACAATCAGTATGCTGTAACCATATGCTATGAAATCTAAAATGTCAAACTATGTTGAAAACTTCAGAGGAGGCACACAGTAGAATAGGATGATGATAAGAGGAAAGCCTAGGCAAAGAGCAGCAAGATAATTGATTCCAATTATTCACCCAGTTTTCATTATAGATACATCTATCAAGTCTCTTTTCAGTGAGGGCAAAACCTCTCCTCTTGTTAGACCAGGTGAAGGCAGCACCTCTAGTAGGGATTTGAATCAAGTTTGAACCCTCTAGAAAAGACTTGAACTCATTAGAAGGGGTTGGAGCAGGAGATCTTGGCCCCCTACACTCATTAGCCCCCAACACCACATTAAAATCCCCAATACAACACCAAGGACCAGAATTGGCATTAATAACAGAGTTTATCTCCAACCAGAGAAGCCTTCTATTCATATAATAAGTGTGGGCATATACAACACAAATGTTGAAATTTTTGTGCTCATCAAAAACTGAAATGGAGATTTGCTGGGAAGAATTAGCCAAAATTGTAGGAGAGAGACCAAATATACATAACCCCCATAAATTAGGCAAGTTGGTGCCTCTATCATTAACCACAAAAAGAGTGAGCCTCATTTCAGACCAAAAAGAAGAGGTAACAACCTCAAAAGGAATCATAGGCTCTGAAATGAAAACAGTCATGCTTATTATTAGAGCAAAGGTTCTTAAGGACTAATCTTGTACTATTATTCCTAAAACCTCTACAATTCCAATAAAGAACTTTCATTGAGCATTCATACTAATCCCGCCCCTTTGGGTAAAACGGATCTTCTCATTGTAACCTTTCTTTTTCATTCTCTTTTTCTGTGACTTACTAAGAACTTCAGTGAAAAGAATTCCATTCTCCACCTCCTCAACCTCCTCCTCTTATGCCCATAGTGTGCCCAGAAGCCTCATATCTTTAGTTGCAGAGGAGTTTGAAATATCCTCAGTGTCTTGAATAATAAAATTATCGTTATTATTAGGATGAGGCATAAGGGGGTTCACTTCCTCAATCGAATTTTCCAAAATAGTGTCAGGCGCCTCCACTGGGAAGGATCCTAGTTTTGAAAACTTGACAAGGGAGAGTGTGGAAAGATTTTTCTGTCGAGAGGGGTTTTATTTTTCCCCTCTCAACAAATCGTCCCTCGTAAGGAACCAATTTGTTGAAAGCGGAAATTCCTCATTTTCGGTGTGTTCTTTTTATTTGATTAAGTAAGTGAACTCGGTCCTATTCTTTGTTCACCATCTCGGCTTTGTTGAAATAAATTTCAACGCCGGTGTCATGGTTTCAAGAATATTCCAGTTACAACTTACTTCTTAATAATCATGTGAATGAGTTATTCCTTCTTTGCCCCATCTCGACTTTGTTAGAATAAATTCTAACGCCGATACAATGGTATGGAAGCAATCCCTTATTACATAATTATTAGGTACATTTGAATACCATCTCGGTTTTGTGGAATAAATTCCAACACCGGTTTAATGGTATTCTAATGTACAAAGGTGATGAATAGTTAGTTGTTAGAAACAAATAAATAAATAAAGAACAAAAGAATAATAAATTTAAGTGACCTTTATTTATTTACTCCCTTTCGGATTCATTTTATTAACAAACCAAACTTCTTCCTTAAGGAAGGTTGGTATTAAAGAATAAATAATTTGTGGAAAGTAAATAACAATAACTAAAAGTTAGTAAGTTAGTTTCGTCATTTTTGTATTTTAAAAGGTGTTTTCAACAAATAAATTTAATGATAACACTTTACTATTTTACAATTTACACCTCTTTCAAGATTCAATTGTAGTATAGTATAGGGTTATGTCGAACCACAAGGATTTGCCTAATAGAATGAATCATATGAATATGTCAAAGTACAAATAATGAGTTAAACATATTTTGGTGGTTTTTGTTTCGAATTGCATATAAACAAT
>NC_032027.1:11063323-11065900 GCF_001865875.1 Lupinus angustifolius | reverse complement strand
TTTAGTGTATGTCCTAAAATGGTAGAATGATGATCACTTATATTCACTACTAAACAATACTATGTCCACAAAGAGACTAAGTTGTTACACCCTAATCTTGGCTACTCTAATATTGAAGTAGTAATGAATATAAGATCTTAAGAAAAATATGCTTAACTTGGCAAATAAACTAAGTAGTACAACTACTTCTTAGTTTATTTGTTAAGTGTTTGAGACAAGTGATTTTATGACTTGAAATCAATTTTTAGGTGATCAATCTAAAAAGAGCATTAATAATTTCTCAAACAAGTAAAATTAATCAAAGCACCAACTTGAATGATTAAAATTCAAATCTTTTAGAATATAATAAGAAGTAGAAATACATAACCATATTCAAAAGAAATTGTTAAGAGCATGAGCCATCCATCCAAGGATTGGATGCATTGAGTTCCGAATGGGATTACAAAATTGATTTTTGTATCTCATTTGCCTTCTCCTTTTTCTCCTCTTGAATTATAAACTAAAATTACAAAAATTCCTTAAATAAAGTTCCTAAGCTAAGAACAAGAAGAGAGAACTTTAGAGAAGAGTTTCTAGGCAAAATGTGAGGGAAAATGTGAGAGATATATGAATTAGATGTCCCTTTACTCGAATGGAACGTGCCCTATTTATAGAAACTCTTCTAGGTCGTTGAGCTGCTTGTCAGCCTTGCTAAGCAGCTGACCAAAACCCTTCACATGGGTTTGGTCCCTTGATCAAGGAGCTTCACCACCTCCTTATGCTTGACTCATCAAAGCTAGTTGTGAGCTATGAAACCATCTATTGTGAGTGGAAAGCCTATGGTGGGCTACTTGAGGTGAGGTCATTGGTGACTTCATGGTTTGCTTGATGGCTAAGTCAAGTCTGGGTGCACACTACTTAGCACACTTGTTGCACGGCTAAGCTGCTTGTTCAGCAGCTTTGACCGTGCTGACTGGGACGTGGCCTGGTGCTTGCTGATCTGGTCAGGAGTTTGGTTCTTCGCTAAGCTGCTTGGTTGGACCGCTAAGCTGCTTGTTCAGCAGCTTGGGCATGTGCCAAGCTTGTGTCTGAACGTGTCAAGCTTGAGTTCTGACCGTGTCAGGACTAGTCTGGTGCTAGGCTGAGCAGCCAAGCAGGTCCGCTCAACGGCTTGCTTGAGCAGCTTGGTCTAGGTCAGGCTGGTGTCTAGGTCAGGCTAGTGTACAGGTCAGCTTAGCGTGGCTTGGTCCACACTTAGCTTCCTGGTTGAGCACCTTGGTTTTTGACTTCTTTTTCTTTTTGACCATGAGTCTGTTTTCTCTTCTTTTCTTCTTTCTAAATCCTACAAAATACATAAAAAAGAAATACACACACAAATATACAAGATTGTGATATTTTATACAAAAAGTATTGTTTTAATTTGGTTTTTCTTAATAATGCTTAAGATAAGTGCCATAAAAGTTTATGAATTTTAGGTATGTTTGGCACTTATCAAACTCCCCCCAACTTAAAACTTTATCCTCAAACAAAAGGTGAAAATTATCCGAAATCAATTTGGCTAAAAATAATCATGATTATTAACATGATTTCAAATGTATAAGCATGTCAAAAATAGATTTCAATGAGATTTTTCATGATTTGTGAATTTTGACACATTGCTTCAAACAAGAAATCAATGCTTTTGCTGATAAAAAATGTTTAACAATTTACCTAAGCAAATATTTTTCTAACCAAAAAGTGTTTCTTTGCACACAAGTTCAAAGTTGGAACTTTTGAAGGGTAAGTGTTTCACTCAAATTTTCAAGCATTTGTTTGTAGTAATTTGAACTTGTTCTTTGTCTCAACTATTATCTTAAATTGCATAATTAATCAAATATCACTAAGGTCTTCATTTTGGTTGTAATGAGGCTTGGTTTGGATAATGATTTTTCCAAGTTTAAAAGAGACCATTTTTGAAAATTTTCTCCTTGGAATACTTTACTCTTCTTTTTTCCATTATTTTTTCCAACATCTTTAACTTTTTGAACCTTGGCTTCTATTTTTCTGAATATCTTTTTGTTTTTTTTTTAATTTGTAAAGATTGAGTTTTTATTTTCTTTTCAGAAGCAAAGTCCACCAACTTTCCCCCCAAACTTAATCCTTTGAAACTATTCTTTAAAATTTAATGCTTTCTTAGAACATTTTTTCAATTCGGTTTCATGGGATAGTTTGAATTTTTTTTATTTCATTTGTTTTGGCTTAGAGGGGCTTACAAAGGATGTTCCTAATTTGGTTTGGACTTTTTGGCCTTTGGTTCAACTAATCAAAGAACATGCCTTGATCATTTCTTATCATTTTTATGCAATTAATGTTAGGTATCAGTGGTTACAATACACCTAGAAGGGGGGGGTTGAATAGGTGTTGCGGTTAGAATTACCGCTTTTCGCAAATCAACACTTAATGCTGAATCAACCCTATTTAATCGATTAAAGAAGAAAGATAATTGATTATTTGAACAATATTAATCGATTAACAAAAGAAACAGTTTTAATCAATTAACAGAAACAATTTTAATCGATTAACAGAAGCAAGATAATCGATTAACACAGCAATATTAAT
>NC_032027.1:11062599-11063223 GCF_001865875.1 Lupinus angustifolius | reverse complement strand
AAAAACGCATCAAAATATGCATGAACATGTGAGGGAAAACATTAGAAATTATAACATGACATGCACTCAATCCTAAAGCATAGAATCTCTCATTTCTAAACTCACAAATGCACTTAACAAATAGATGCAACAATTAACACGTAAAATGCTCTAACTCTCTAATAAATGCAACATGCAACTTATGAGATTAATTCTGAAAACGCAGTTTATAAAGAATCAGTCCAGAACCCCAGATAATCGATTAAATGCCAACTTAATCGATTAACGGGACTAAAAATCATAACTGATTCAGTTTTTCAGTTCCAACAACTTAACAAACATTTAGGTTAATCGATTAACGTAAAGCCTTAATCGATTAACAGCATTTAAAAACGTGTTTCCAGTAGCAGCCACTTTTCACAGTAGTTGGGTTAATCGATTAAAGGTATGGTTAAGCGATTAACAGTAAATAAAATGTGTATTTTAAAATACAAAACATCAAATACGTTATGCACTTAGATAATACATGTTTAACACTTAATTTATGCCTAGAACACACATATACATGTATTTATGTAATGCATGAACATATTATGAATGACATATCTCATGGATGAAATGATTTAAAAGATATATGCATATGAG
>NC_032027.1:11032039-11062499 GCF_001865875.1 Lupinus angustifolius | reverse complement strand
TGATTCTCACTTTGTTTATCTCATGTGTTTGGCTTACTCCATCACATGGTATGGTTTCACACTTTTTGATTTAAAAAATGTTTGCAAAGATCTTGTTACATAAAATTGAATTTTCAATTTGCAACAATTTCAAGTTATGACATTATGTGACTTTTTTCACAAACATTTAGCATACATCTAATTTTGCTCCATCCACACTTAATTTAAAGTATGCTTAACATTTTCTAATCATGTGATCATGCTTCAAAAAAATTGTTTTAGCCATTTTGTTTTCGGTTTTGAAATTATTTTGAGTTTTTTTGACAATGAAATTTACTTTTTACATATTTACATGATCTAAACAAGAAAAAGTAAATTTTAAATTACATCAAGTCTTGTCCCCTCTTTTTAAATGAAGGCTTGTCCTCAAGCCTTAATTTTTTTTGGGATTTACTTCATGTGATTTAAATAGTTGTTTAGTTTTCTAAAAAAATTACGAACAAAAGACACTCTATTAATTTCAACTTCATAGTAAAGTAAATTTAAAGCACAATGGAAAATGACATAAATAAATGCAACATAATATGAAAATTGAAATATTTTTAGGGGAAGGAGACAACCGAAAAAGCTTTTTCTTATTCTTCATCATCTTCCTTCTCTTCTTCTTCACTTGTGTCTTAAGACCTCCCCTCGGACCACTTAGTTTTTGCCACAAATTCTTCATAGGATTCTCCCTTGAAATTGGGTTTCTTCCCAAAAATGCTATGCAAACTTTTATAGATGCCCTTAATCCCACGATAGCATACCTTTTGTTGCAAATTTTGCATTTGTTGTTCCTTCATTATGGCATCTACCTTAGAACTCATGGTTCTCCCATATCCACTTGGTTGCTTTGAGTTTAAGTCACCACACTTCTTTCTAAGCCCGATTTGTGCTTGGGAAAAGGTTTTCTCTTTGCAATAATTGGTAACATAAACATGGTTGATTTCGGATTTGAGAGCCATCATTTCTTTGTAGGGTCCAAGCACATTTTGAAATTTGCATAGGTCAGTAATAAAATATGGAAGACTAATTGAAGGGATACCTTTGTTAATGCAATCCCAAATAGCATCTGAGATTACTGCAACAATATATATGGAGTCTTCATCATAAATGGAGCTAATCAGTTTTGCTTTAGGGAGAGGGATATCTGAAACATCTGAGGAAGGTCATATGTTGGAGAGTATGAAGCTTGCCCATATTTGGGTTTGTTGAGTCATACAAAATTTGAAAATGGGCCCATACATGTTGAGCTCCAAATCTTCCAAACATAAACTTTTCACCTTGCCTAGGTGTTATTGAAGCAATTTATGTTGCGCCAAAACTGCATCAGTTGAGTTCAGTTCAAGCATTCCACCTTGCCTAGGTGGTGGTCTGAGTTTGTGTTGACTTTTCTGATCGTTTAAAGTCATGGATTCGATAATGTCAATTGCTTCCCGCAGAGGTTTGGCCATTAATTATCCGACTGCAGTTGCATTTAAGATCCATTTATATTGCTGCTGAAGTCCATTGACAAAGATATGAATCTGGGTTTGAACGTCGAACCCGTGGTTTGGGCATTTTCTGAGCATAGATTTGAATCTATCCCATGCCTCGCATAATCTCTCCCCAGAAGGCTGGATGAAGGTGGAGATCACAGTTTTCAAGTTCATAAATTTTCCTTGCGGGAAATATCTTGACATAAATTTTTCTTCCACCAAAGGCCAGTTATTTTGAATATGTTGTGGGAGATCGAGGAACCACTCTTTGGCTTTTCCGATTAGTGTTAACGGAAATAGCCTTAGAAATATGGTCTCCTCCTCAAACTCGAAGATCCCAGCAGTACCAACCAACTCATAAAATTTGGTGAGATGGTTGTATGGATCTTCGTGATCTAATCCAGCAAAAGGGTTGGCGTTCATGAGTTATATTAAACCTGTTTTCATTTCTATTGGCCTTTGAGAGCCGCAAGGTCTCCCGATTCTTATCATATTCATGGGGTTGAAACTGACAAATCCTCCTACGCTGTTCTGATTTTCTGCCCTGGACTCATGATTGTCTGCCATTTCTGTTCTGTTTTCTTGGACAATAGTTCTTGCTTTACGTGCCCTCTTTTGTGTTTTTTCTGTTTCTTGAGTGTTTTCTCTATTTCAGGAACAAGAGAAAATTCAAGTTGTTTATTCCGGTTCATGCATAGAAAAAGGTTCTTCTGTCCATTTTCCAAGAAGAGTTAGTGGATAGATAATATACGTATTTAATAATTCACATTTTTGTACAAAGTCAAAAATAATTTGTACAAAAGCAAAAATAATTTTATGCACAATTATTTGATGAATGACATATAAATATGAAATGTTCTATTATTTAAGCAATTCCCGGGAAACGGCGCCAATTTGTTGAAAGATTTTTCAGTCGAGAGGGGTTTTATTTTTCGCCTCTCAACAAATCGTCCCTCGTAAGGTACCAATTTGTTGAAAGCTAAAATCAAGGTGCCAATTTGTTGAGAGGGTAAATTCCCTCTCATTTTCTCGGTGTGTTCTTTTTATTTGATTAAGTAAGTAAACTCAATTTTATTCTTTGTTCTCCATCTCGGCTTTGTTGAAATAAATTCCAACGCCGGTGTCATGGTTTCAAGAATATTCCAGTTACAACTTACTTCTTAATAATCATGTGAATGAGTTATTCCTTCTTTGCCCCATCTCGGCTTTGTTAGAATAAATTCTAACGCCAGTACAATGGTATCGAAGCAATCCCTTATTACATAATTATTAAGTACATTGGAATACCATCTCGTTTTTGTGGAATAAATTCCAACACCAGTTTAATCTATTCTAATGTACAAAAGTGATGAATAGTTAGTTGTTAGAAACAAACAAATAAATAAAGAACAAAAGAATAATAAATTTAAGTGACCTTTATTTATTTACTCCCTTTCGGGTTCATTTTATTAACAAATCTAACTTCTTCCTTTAGGAGGTCCGCTCAGCTGCTTGTTTGAGCAGCTTGGTCCTGGTCAGGTTGGTGTCTAGGTCAGACTAGTGTCCAGGTCAGCTTAGCGTGACTTGGTCCACGCTTAGCTGCCTGGTTGAGCACCTTGGTTTTTGAGTTCTTTTTCTTTTTGACCATGAGTCTTTTTTCTATTCTTTTCTTCTTTCTAAATCCTACAAAATAAATAAAAAAGAAATGCACACACAAATATACAAGATTGTGATATTTTATACAAAAAGTATTGTTTTAAGTTGGTTTTTCTCAATTATGCTTAAGATAAGTGCCATAAAAGTGTATGAATTTTAGGTGTCTTTGGAACTTATCAATATTAATATTTTCACTGTTATCAAATTCCAGTTCTATGATTAGATCCTTATCCTTGTGAACCTAAGGGATTTTTGCTGGATGAAACACCTTCTTAGCTATACTTTTGGGAGCATCCTCATTCAACTTGGTCTTGGTTCTTCTGCAATTAGCCTGCATATGCCAATAACATTGTAACCCGAGCAAAAATCAGGGAGATTTTCATATTCTAGCCCCACAAAAAATGCAAACCCCTCCCTTTCCACCAGAATCTGGTCAGGTAAGCTAGCTTTCAGGTTGATCTCGACTAAGACTTTGGCAAAATGTCCAAAATATCGATTGGTTTTTTCTTCATCCAAAGAGATCGGTGTGCCAATACCACCTGCTATTGAGAAAATAATCCTTGGACTTCAATACTCTTAGGGCAATCCTAGGATTTTAACCCAGCATTGAGAATGAGTTTGCTTTTGCTGATTGGGATTGAAATCTGGAGTCTAAAGAAAAAGCCTTAAGAACCCTAGTTTTAGACTCCACGAACCAATGAAGCATATTCTTCTCATATCCTCCATTGAAGAAAAAGAGAAGTCATAGAAGCATGTACCAAGTGAAATCATGGTCCATTTTCCCACCATATCCCACAAGGCAGTTAACTTAGCTTTAAGGTCTATGAACTTGATAGGTTTGTCTCCTTTTGCTAGAATGAGCCGAACATGAAGATGATTTTTGCATCTTTGTAGCCCAGCTTGGTATTTATCCTCTGAGATTTTGATTGCTATTGCTTCACCCTTAATACATGGTTGTGGAAGTTGAGAGATAGAGATATCACACGTGTTTTTGAGAACTTCTGCAAATGGTTTTTTTACAAATTATGGTGGAGCAGCTTGTTTGGATCCAAAGTTTTGAACACCATCCAAGAAACTCCAAGAAATGAAGGGAATGTTAGTAGTCATGATTGAATCTCCAAAAAGATGGGAGAAAAACCATAACAGAGCTCAAAGCTTGATGACATCATATCATGATATCATTTGAAGTCTTCCTCCAAGGAGAGTGTGGCCTATTGCAATAGACAATAATTTTTTACTTTTGACTGTTTTTCCCAATCATTTTTAGACCACATCTTTTTAAATATTATTTTTGGGAAGATTTTCAAATACAACTTTTCAAGACACTGTTATCAAATACAACTTTTAGACCATGTGCCTATTTGTTTAAGATATGATTTGTATATCCACTCTATGAGAATAGTTTTAAGTAACAATTTTTGGATGTCATTCTTTTTTTGTTGTTGTGAATTTAGACTACAATATTTTATACATAATGCAATATGTTTAATCCACCATTTTAAAACAATCCAAATACTCATTGAAGTTTTTAGAGACTAAATTAATCATACATAAATTAATCAAATGATTAGGTACACAACCAATGACCATATATGCCAATATTCAAAATCAAAATTATTATATCACATTAACATATATCAAACTTTTATATATTTTGAACACCACCCGTCTTCTTCTTCTCCTTCTTCTTCCTCTCTCCCTGTCCCTATCCCTCTCCCATATGGAACAAATACAATTTTACAATTACGACTCTCTTTCGATAAACATTGCCATGTTTCATAGAGAATATGTGTTATAATAAAACAAAGACAACTAAGTAATACAACTCACCGCAACATAAATTAGAATCATTCAGAATATCACCAAATAAATTTCTCTTCAAAAAAAAGTCCTATTCTTGACCTTGAAATTGAAAGCCTACAAATGGGAGAGGGGTTGAGAGCACCCAAGACGAACATTGGCCATAAAAGGAAAGGAAAGTCACGAACCAATGTTTAACTAATAATAACCATATGCTATTATTACATCATAACATGCAAATTTGCAGTGAAATGAAGCTAGTATTTGCAGGTTTGTCATATGAGAAATAGATACACAAACATCAATTTATTGTTAGAGTAGTAAAATAAGAAAGAATTAAGATGTGATGAAAATGAGAGGAAAACAGAGAAAGAGTTGATGGAATTGATGTTGAATAATGTGTGTTTATTGTGATTGAAAGAAACAAATAGAATCAGCCATAATACATGATACTCATATATGTTTCCATATATGGCTTAACTAACAATAACTACCCAACAGAAATAGAAACTTTTAACTATCATCCTAACTTCCAAACTATTTGATTAATCCTTTCAACACCCTTCCTTAATCAAAGAGTTAAAATACAACAAACAAACCATACAGATGTATATCCTTCTATCCTAGTTAAAACTTAGGATATTTAGCATGTTTCTCAACTTCTTAAATCTCTCCAACTTCAAACCTTTGGTTAGGACATTTACAATCTGAATTTTTGTGGGACAATGAACCAATTTCACCTTCTCATTTTCAACTTGTTCTCTTAGGAAGTGAAACTTTGTTTCATTGTGTTTGCATCTTCCATGGTTGATTGGATTCTCGGCCAAGTTTATAGCTAATTTTTTGTCATCTTTCAGGGTAGAAAGAGCCACCATATCTTGATTCTTGGAACTCCATGATACAGGAGCACCAAAGATGAAGAACACATACCCAAAAGTGCTCTTTCTATCCTCCTTATCTCTACATCAATCTGAGTCTGAATAGTCAACAAAGCAAGATTCACCTTTCTCTTTCTGATTAGGTAACAAAATTCCATAATTCATAGTTCCTTTCAAGTACCTCATGATCCTCTTTGCTACAATCATATGAGATTGCTTAGGATTGGCCATATGCCTCCTAATGACTCCTACATCATAGCTTATCTCAAGTCTGTTATGACATATATGTTGTGTATCAGAAGGTCAGAATACACCTAGAAGTGGGGTTGAATAGGTGTCACGGATCACTTACTGCTTTTTCTATATTTTGCGGAAAACAAAATGTTTATGCACTTAATTGATTAAGGTTAGTATAAACCAAATGTTAATTATATGAAATTTATGTATGTTGTGAAGGAGAATATAATGGTTAATTGGCCTCAAGAAATTCTGAAGGTCATGTATAATGTCTCTACATCGCAATCCAAATTGTTGTCCTATAGTATCTTCATATTGAGAATTATTGATTATCTGCATATTGACGTATCTGACACCATTGTCATAGAGACTTCTGACAAAGATCACCTTGTTGGTGGAAGCCTTATCCACAAGATGGGTATCTACAAGTATGGAAGTACTTGGCAATACCAGGAAGATTTCACTATCGTGGATTTGGAGCTATCTGATGATGAGGATCAGGCTGGTATAAATCAGCCTAATGCAGAAACTCAGAGGGAGCCATAGATGCCATGGACCAAAGGCTGAATAACAAAATGGACTTACATTTTCAGTCTTTGAAGGACTCCTATCATACTGATTTGGAACAATTTGAGGAGCGTCAGGTTGCTTACATCGACAACCACTATCAGGCTATGAGGAGCTTTGTCCAGAACATTGCTGAGGCACAGAATGAGAGGTTTTGTGGAGAATTTGAGAAGCTGAAATTCCTCATCCGAGATGATAGTAGTCTGACCGTACCTGATGACAGAGATCCTCCTCCGCATCCCTATATTAGAAGGCCTTAGACCTTAGACTGGCTTAGGTTTAGTCCTTCTATATGTCTAATTTTCAGGATTTATGCTGCTTCGTAATTTCGAGACATATTTTCTCTATGCTTTTTGGGCTGTAACTCTAACTATCTACTTTTGTTGCACTATTGTGACTTGATATACATGCCATTTGAAATTAAATCGTTTCTATTGTATTTTTAATTTTCTTACATAACACTTCTATCAATGTCAAATAAAGAATGAATATATGTTTAATGGTTCTTGATCATGTTTGGTTATATGTATCTCTTATGTTTGATTGAGCCTGCTGTTTGAATGTTATAATGTAAATGCTTGATCATTCCATACTTGATTAGTTCATGTATAACCTTCCATGCCATTAAATCTATCATATTGTTGTATTTTGTGGTGTTAGTCGATTAACCTACTATCTTAATTGACTAAATGTTGATAAATATGTGCACTTGTTCAATTTTTTCAACAACTAGTTAATTAATTACATTCCCAATATTAATTGATTAATTACAGTTTGAGCTCACTTCATATCTCTTCTTACTTTTGACCAAAATTTCATTTAGTTTATCTTTTTGATAATGTCCAAAATGGAAGAAAGGCTGTTTAAATGTGTGCAGGTTGTAAAATAAATAAAATTCAGCTTCTGTTATCTAGCTATGCGCTTTAACATTGAAATCAACAACCACGCATTATGTGACCATCTTCAAGCTATGCATCAAAACAAATTTGGTGTTGAGTTTGTCATCATCAAAAAAGGGGAGATCGAAAGTGCAATGTGTCAAGAGAGCACTTAACTTGCCTATGTTTTGATGAAGACAAATGAATTCATGAAAGCTTAAAGATAACTCAACAAATCAACATGCCAAAGATTCAAGAGCTTCATGTCTAGACTAGAGTCTTAAATGTGTCTTAGTTATTGAGTCTAGGTTAGGTAAACCTAGATGCAAATCTCACAATGTCTAAAAACTATCATATCATTTACATGAGACAAGCCATCTAGCTTATTATATGTTCATGCATTAATCGTACATGTTATTTGTGCATTTTAGGCATAACATAATGGTAAAACATGTATAGTTGATAAGCATGACATATAGGTAGTTTACCAAATAACATCTTAACTGAAAATATGCCAGTTAATCGATTAAGTAAAACTTTAATCAATTAACGTGAAAACAGTTTTTAACAGTTTCAACAGACAACTGAAAAACATAATTCAGTTACTCGCAAACAACCCGTTAATCGATTAACATGCAACATAATCGATTAACTGGGTGAAAAACAACTTTTCTATATAAACTGTGTTTTTACACCATGCTTCATACATTCATTCATTCATTTTTAGAATTGCTAAGTTGCATATTTTCGTATTCTTTGTATGTCATATAGGCATAGAGAATTGTATGAGAGATTAGAGTGAGATAGTATCATGCTTAGGGATTAACATGTCATCCATTGCATGTGATTAAATTGTTCATCATTCTATCTTCTTCTTGCATGATTCTTTCATTACTGTTTAGAGATTTCTTAAGGGTTGAAATTACATGTTCTTCATGATTCTAATCTTATACATATTCTTGGTAATTGTGAGATTTTTATAGGGTTAATAGCTTGTTCTTAATTGTAATATTTGAGATATTTTGTGCTTCACATTACTCTGTTTTGGTGTTGTTTTTGTAACAAGGAAAGTTGTCTCTTGGTGTCGTACCACCAATGAGATCAGAGAGTCTTCACCAAGACTTGGAGGTCTTGAGTTTAGAACATACTCTTGGCTGGGTCTGGATCATAGGAAAGGTTTTCCTAGGCGATTGGGTAAGGTCAAACCAAGGTAGAGGTTCTGGGAATTCAAGAAGGTAGCATTCAAGGTATTGTAATTGGAAGTGTGTATGTAAGATACATTGGCTTCAATTTTAGTGAAGAAAATCTCCCAGATCAGAGGGGAAGACTGGATGTAGTTTTGTAGTGGACCACAAAATGAACCCGTAAGAAAACCTTGTTGCAGGCTGTTTCTTTCTCTTATGTCTTTACTGTTTTAAGTAGTTTTTAATTGCCTATTGTAGCTGATATTTTGGATATAGTATTACTTCCATATAAAGATCATTTGTGTTCAAATATATCTACTATATCACTTCTGTATAATCTGTAATTGGCTGTGTAATTGAGCCATTCAACAACTGCTAATTTTGTGCGACTTAATCGATTAAGTCATTGCTTTAATCGATTAACTGGGTGATTTTCCAGAATATGGCTTTGGTGCAAATAGCGGTAAGTGGGAACCGCAACACCTATTTAACCCCCCCTTTCTAGGTGTATTCTGTCACTGATACCTAACACATGCCTCCCTGTCTGATCTTGGGAGATTTTCTTCTTCACTATTGAAAATGTTTGATACAACACACACTTCAATATTCAAAAAAAAACTAAGACGCTTTCTTGCACTCTACGAGCTTGACAAACTCAGTTTGACTTCTCTCTATCACCTACTAAAATATCCTATCTTTTCCCGAATAGGCCCCAGCCAGGTGTCACTCGCACCAAAAATCTCTCAGTCCCAGTGAAGAATAACAAGATCTCTTCTTGAAGTGAAGTTACTCAACAAGGGATTACTTTCCTCGGTCAATAAAGAATTTGAGTGTTCTTGAGTACTGAATACTCAAATATTACAATATAAACTCAACTCTAAAAACCCTATGCAGAATACTCCCAAGAACCTATTCTATATGAGAAAATTATGCAAAGGTTTTCACAAAAACAGATTTCACAATTCTCTGAAAACATATTTTTCTACTTTTACTTTGAAATTAATCAAGAAACTCAAGAATGAATTATACGCATGAAAAGCCTTAGAGATGCATGCTACAACTTGAAATTCTAAGCACTAATCGACATGCCTTTAATCTCTAAACTTCTCTAATGCACTCTATATGAAAATATATGCTAAAGATCTTCTGAATATGCAAGATATGAAAATATGAAAATTATGAATGTTATATCACATGGGCTAGAATTCAGCATTTATACCAAACGAACTGATATTGCACTTAATCGATTATACGTCTACTTAATCGATTAACGTGCTGTTAAACGTCAGTTTTCTGTTACGTCTTAATCGATTATACAATGTCTTAATTGATTAACACACTAACAATATCAGGTTGGTTAGTTACTGTAATTCTTGATAATCGATTACACATAATATTTAATCGATTATGCTAATTGAAAAATAGTTTCTTGATATGAGGTAACTACCTATATGATATATGAACATGCTAAACATAGCTTTTCAAAATATATTATCTTTAATGCATATTAACTATGTATATAGATGCATGAATCTATTTACCATATGATATCTAGATGTGATATCTCAATTTTAATCTTGTTTATATTAAAGCTCTTGTGAGACTCCCCCTAGGTTTACCTAACCTAGACTCAATCTAAGGCAAACATCTTACGACTTCTAATAAAGATAAAACTTACAACACAGTAAGTCTATAAATGTTATCCTTAAGTCTTTGGTTCATTGTTTGTAGTGCGATCTTCAAGCTTACTTGTATGTCCGTTGTCTTCACCAAAATTTAGGTTAGCGTCAAATCCCTCTATCAAAAGATCATGTACCTCCTCTACTCATGCTTGCGCTTCTTCCTGGATAACCACCTCCTCTCCAATTACCATTTGTTACCATGGACTTTACTTCTATCTCATGACCATAAGTTGACTTTTTTGATGAATAATCAGAGAGAATACTATACTCATATTAGGTAAAGAATCAATTAACATGATGTGAGATCTCGTACAGCATAAGTATCACCCAATCCTTTCAAGAAATTTACCACTTTGTACTTTGTTCTATACTTCTTCACATTAATCAATCATTTACAAGAACATTGCATTTCAAAGATACACTTAGGAAGAAGTCTGAATTATCCAATTCATCTCGTAAGACCTTTAACATAGTAAATTAATTAGTGACTTTCAGGTCGCCTTGTTTGAAATTGGCTATGAATTCTTGCAATTAAGAAATTCAAAATAGGTTTCTTTGGGAAAATCTTTCCTATATTCTTCATAAACATTACCAACTTTATCAATCCAACGGATGCTTTGTACAAATGGAATGAGATATTGACCTAGAAATCTATGATATCACAATGTTTGCCCTTTCTCAAACTACATATGAGGAATCTAATTTTAAGAGTATTTGAATGGAACCATAAAGAAAATCTAATCTCTCCTTCAAATTAGGCTCATATTCATTGATCTTGTTCATTAATGGTAGTTTTCTCAATTTAGCAATGGAGAAATAAAGAAACAATAAGATTCTTTGAAGGATTTACATAGAAGGGTGAAGTTGAATCTTATGGTGGATCAACGAGGTGGATTGAAGAATTTGTGGAAGAGGAATTATTAGTCATTCGAATGTAGCATAGCTGATATCATATTGAAAACAAAGAAGATAAGAAGATTTGATGAGCATCACAAGCTCAATGTGGAAGAGAACAAAATTGAGAGAATTGGGAGAAGCCATGTGAATGAAAAAGAGGAAATTGAATTGAATGAATGAAATTACAATGAATAAATTTGCTTCATATACAAGTAACTACTTATCTAACCAACTTAATTGTGAAAATTGTAGGACTCATATTTGAAATCTTTTTGATGAAACAAGAAAGATGAAAAAGATAATAGTATTTATTGAATATTGAATAGATGGATAAGCAAAATTACATTGAATTATTTATATAAAGGATAGAAAAACTAATTATCCTAACCAAACTAACTAACCAACTAACAAAAGCTTAACTATTTTAACATTCCCCCGCAAGCTAGAATGTATTAAGCCTTCCAAGCTTGAAATACTTGTGTTGAACACAATGATATACTCTAATACATCCTCTTGCTGATGAGTGAATCTTCATCTCTCAGTCTTGAAATCTAAATGTGAAGCAACACTTTATATTATTGAATTGAAATGGTAGGAGCCATGGATAAGAGAGAACTTCTTGATGAACAAGAAGGAATGAGAAAATATTATTGAATTGAAAATGAGTTACAAGGAATAAGGGAATCACCTTTTATATACTACAATGCCTAACTAAAAACTAACTAGTTAATCGATTAATTAAACTCTTAATCGATTAACGAAAACAATATTACAACTAACAAACTGATGTGACCTAGAAAGGATCCAATATTGATGAAGAGCACAAGGTCATCAAGTGCATCATCCAACTTGAAGAACCACCTGATGGATGCCACATTTTTCTTAGGAAGACATAAGATTTTTAAGTTGCTTTTAATAAAGTGTGAGTCTTTTGTCCCACGTATAGAATAAGAGTTATTTTCTTTCCTTATTTTTAAGAACATTTTAAGCCTTTTCTATTGGGTGTAATTTGGCTTAATGTGGCCAACACTTTACTTTATTTTGGACTCTATTATTCATGTAATCAGGTACAACTTCCTTCTTGGGAAGGGGCGTGTGGAAGCGTATGAATGACTACCTTATTCAGCTTGGATGAGTGATCTCAAATGAAGAACAAATTCAAGACCTTACCTTCTTAGGAGCAAGAGACTTTCAAAGATGCATGCACATTGATTCATCCTTTATTTGAGTAAGGCGTAAAGAATCAAATATGATTGAGGCGTGTGAATACTTACCTTAATGAGAATGTTGATTGATTCATTCCTTATTTGGGAAATCAAGAGGCTTTAAGAGAATGAATGTCGATTGATTCATTCCTTATTTGGAGAGGGTCATGTACTTTAAAAAATCTTCATATTTGGGAGAACACGTGTGGTTCCCTATATGATAACATTCAATGCTCATTAAACAATGAAGATTGTTTCCTAAACAAGGAGGGGCGTGAATCACAAGGTTTGTTGATTTTTTTCTTTTCATACTTGTTCCAAATCATCGATCATCCAAATCTGATTTGGGACATGTAATTTAAATAATGAGGAGATTTTCCACTTCAAAACTTGCCTAAATGGAAGCAACGTGCATGAAAATACATTAAGACAAATAAATATTTCCTTATTGGTGCCAAGAGAACCAAATCTTCCCACCAAAGAGACTTGGTACACAGCTTCAATGTGTGGAGGGACAAAGGGAAAGTTTCCATACAAGAACAACTCAAGATGGCAAGAATTCATAAGCATTATTCCTCATTAAAGTGTTCAACAAGTTTTTTATTAGGATTTGAATTCTTGGGAAAGTCTTTGAATGTCAATCAATGTATTTTACTCCATTTTTCACATGGGATCAAAGCTTGGCCGAATTCACCACTATATGTAACCAATTTACACATTTGAATAAGACACTTCATATTTTGTTTGGATTAATTCCTTTTTAATTGAGCTTTGCTCCTAACTTAGAACTTATCAAGGAACCTTCCTTGTGGCGTTCATGGGCTTATCACCATTGGTGTGGTGCCTTACCTTAGTTCTCGTCAAGCATCCTTGCTTGTGGCGAACAATCTTGGCTTATCAAACACTTGTGTTTGTGGCGCCTTCATATTTTCAATCTTTACTATATTCTCTTATCCTAATCAAAATACAAATTCATTTACTCAAACACAACTCATTCATACACATTCCATCTCAAAATAAAATACACTCATCATCTAATCAAGTTCATACAAATTTCAATGATCAACGACTTACAAATACAAATACACCTTCAATAAAAAAAGATCGACAAACAAACACAACCCCCTTCAAGGAGGTTCGTATCACAAACTGAAATCAACAAACAACTTTAACATCTCCCCTCAAGCTGGAATATGTCAAGCATTCCAACCTTGAAATGATTAAGATAAACACCACACATACTCTAAAACCTCCTCTTGTTGGTGAGCGAATCTTCGTCTCCCAGTCTTAAAATCTGAACTTGAAGCAATACTGACGCTTAACCACCATTTGGCAGAAGCAATTTCCTCCAACGCTTAACCATCTTTTTGACAGAAGCAAACCAATCATAACGGATAAAAAAGATAAATGAGATAAATCTTAATCTTGATCCTTATATGTTGCTTCAATGAGGAAAAAATTACACACTATAATGTTGTATGTTTTAATGAGAGAGGGGGGTAAAGAAACTAGAGTATAAAGAAATGAGAAATGAGATAATTGAGGTTTAAAATTATGAAGAATAATAAAAGAAAGTAATATTTTCCTTGATTGAAAATGAATCGATTGAATGAATGAGTATTGTCATTAGCAAGATCAAGAAAGTCCTCCATTTCTTGAACATTGAGATCCTTTAGAATTGTGATGTAGAGAGAACATAAATAAGAAAGGGTTAGAGAACATGAGCAGCATGGCATGCACAACACATAAATGAATCAAGCATTCCCAATTTTGGGAAGCATTCCAAATTTTAGGACTGTGATATGTAGAACGCTTCTCATCATATGCCTGGTGATTGGGAAGCAAACCAAATTCTGCATTTCTGCAAAGGTGTGAATACAAAGCAATAATTCTACCTTCACCATTATCATCTACATTCAACGTTATAATGACATACTTCAACAAACAAAAAAAAAGACACAGACTCCAAAAATTCAACGAAAATTCACCAAATATTGCATCATCATTTTGAACATGTTGCAATCTTCTAGAAAATATACTTTGATAGACATAAAGAGGGGAGATGTTCATGTCACCAAATAGAAAGCCTAAATACTAGTACGCGAAAAAAAGTGCTTTTTCATTGAGGTTGAAATCCACCATTGTTGTTGATGAAGTTCTTTCTCGATCAACATGATTGGACACATAGGGAAACCAGAAGAAGAAGAGAGAGAGAGAGATTTGGGAGAGAAAGAACGTAGATGGTTCGAATCGGTGTGAGATTTGAGTTCTTGGTTCAAAATGGTGACGGATTGGCCCCTCTACAATGGCTTACCATTCTCTTTGAAAGTTTGTTGTGATGGACAATCCCACCAATGAAGAAAGCACATCCAAGAACTTGAATTGAGCACATCCACCTTCTGATGACAGCATAACACAACATAATGCAACCTCTCTCAAATTAAATATTACTATAGCTCATTCAAACTAAAATCCTCAAGAATTAGCTAGAAGCCTAGAAATGTTGTTTATTGCCTCCCCAAGATTTCTACTTCAGTTTCCATGCACTTTGGAGGAACTTCTTATGTATCAAATAGAACCCTACATCTACCATATACACCAAGATTTCTAAAGAGGTTCTTTTCTTGGGTTTGATAACATTGAATAGGCTTCTTGAATTTGCTGAAATTTGTGGTTGGCTTCAGCAAGTAAAGAAGGTGTTTTTGTCCACCAATCTGGATGCCACTGCATGGCAAGCTTTCTATAAGCACACCTTATTTCTTCAATGGAAGAACTTGAAATAACACCAAGAACATTGTAATAAGATGACAATGACCCTCGGAAGCTATCAAAAGAGGAATAATTATACTCTGATACCATGTGAAAGTGATAAGAGTTATGTTTGAAATCTTTTTGATGAAACAAGAAAGATGAAAAAAAGAATATTATTCATTAAATATTAAATAGATGGATAAGCAAAATTACATTGAATCATTTATATAAAGAATACAAAAACTAACTATCCTAACCAAGTTAACTAACCAACTAATAAAGCTTAATTATTTTAACATTAATAACTAACTCCTATGATGTAAGGGTCAATAATCATCCGTACAACATCATTTACGAAGGGCCAATAACCACTGGGTGTGGATTGCCTAAAGTGCAAGTCAACCAATGTATCCTATCCCTTTGCCTTGTTTTGGCAAGCAATGTTGCTCCTGTCTCAGTTTCTTCAAGCAACAAGGCTGTTGTTGCTCCTCTAAGCAGCCTTATTGCTCTTCCTTGTCTAATTAGTTCTCCTCATATACTTATTTTCTAAGAAACTTGGTCTATGTCTTACAATGTGGAGAGTGATATGCTATGGCCCTGTGCTATAAGTGAAAATCAATTTACCCTAAATCTTGTCCTCAACCCTGCCCCATTAAATAAAATTTTGACATCTATTAAAAAGAATTGAGAAGTGGGAGATAAAGTTAAAATACTATATTAATTTTTTATAAATTTCATTGAATAAGACATGCTTGAGCACATGTATTTTTTATAGGTGATCTTCATTCTTGTGCTTTATACTAGGTTGAAAGTTATAAAATGGATATTGTTAAGTGAACCCAGCAAGTGAACTTGAAATCACATTTTGTTGTTAATTTTTTCCTTTTGCCATTGACTACTTTTTTTCCAGCAATATTTTAATGAAGCGTGAATATTAAAAAAAAAACAATTGTGGGCGAATTGGATGCAAAAATTTCTTTATAATTCAAATCATAATGTTTTTCCACCTTTGATAGGCTGCTAACAAATAAAATTCGTGAAACAGTTACAACTTTCATCATAGGCAACAAGGATTGAGTAAATTAATATGTACCGATTTCATTTTTTTTCATTAATATGTCAAATAGAGATGATTACATAATACAAAGTTCAGTGTTAGAACCATAAATCTTTTGAACCCACTAATCTTTGTTTTGCAACATGAATTGAAAAAAACCAACCCAAATAGATAAAAGAATCAAAGACAACAAGTAAAGGACTCAGAATCAATCAACACATACATCCAATATCCCTCTCAAGTTAAAGCAGACACAACACAACTGTGACTCTTCTCAGTGAATATAAATTTCCTACATCAATTGGCTAATAAAAATTCTCACCAACCCACTCACCCAACAGAGTATGTGATTCCACTCAATTAGAGCACATCTTCTATACCAAAATGTGCTCCATTTCATGTGTCTATTGTTTTCATTCATCATAAAAATGTAAAATTAATATATATTTAATTTATATTTTACTTTTTTGACTAATAAAAAATAAGGAGCATATGGAGTGGTATAAAGTTTTTACAGAAAATGTGGCTCCCCGCCCAATACATTACAAACACATTGAAGAATTAATCTTTGCCACTTTTTTCATCATATAGTGCTACATTCGCCACCAAACCTTTCATGCTTATAAAATGTTGTTTTTGGGTGTGCATATAACAGTGTTCTTTTTTCCGTCCCTTTCTCCAATCTCTCATTCATTACTCTGCAATTTCTTCATTAAAAAATATAAAGAATCACAGTATCATGTAAACTCTAGCTATATAACTACCTAGTTGATCATGCCTTATTGTGAATCATGTGGAGGGTTCAAACGTTAAGTAGTTGTAGTTGTTCCTTTTCAGTTTGAGCATCAAATCTTGGCTTTGGTGATGGTGACCCTGCAGCATTTTCCATGTTCTTGAGATTTTGTTGATGATAAACTTGCCTTAGTCTCTCTATCTCTCTCTTTAGTGCTTCTTGATGAGCTGCATGTGTTACAATATTTGAAGCTTAGTTAAAAAATCGTAAATATTGGAGACAAGACACATGATTAGACATTGAGTTAAAAACGCGTGCATGCACATGAACTGGGAGTGTTTAATAACCTAATCCCTTATGAACTGGTGTTATTATAATATTTATTAGGAAATTAAAAAACATTTGTTTGTTTGAGAGAAAAAAGAGAATAATTTTTAAATTTTCAATATATTGAATACTCTATGCAAACTTTCTATTTTTAATTTTTTAAGTAGCTAATTAGAATTTGACATAAAACTATATAAAATGATAAAATAGACAATCACACACTATTCCAAAAAGTTAATCCATTTTCACTTTTCTGTTTCTCACATCAAATTGCATAATGCATGATTAACTATCCATACTACCTGTTACCCATATATACTATCAAATTTGTTGTCCCACAAATTACAACACTCCATATATCATCACAGAAATAATTTATCATTAAATTTTAACTTTTATATATATATAATCAATTATGATAGTGACATAGTTATTGTTGTTACGGTAACTTGCAACAATTATAAATGACACATAATAATACATACTGGCTGAGTCACGACTACCAAATCGCTCTCTTTAAAACGTTTCGTGACACTGCAAAAAATGTGCAAGCAGACTATCAATCACGCCGTCCTCAGGATACTATCAGGTGTCAATTCTCGAAATTCCCACAATATGGCTATGAATGTCAATTCTCAAAATCCTCACAATATGGCTAATAGTGTCAATTCTCGAAATTCTCACAATATGACTGTCGGTGCCATTTCTTAGTGCCACAAAAAGAAAGGGGGAGAAATTTTCAGGAAATGCATCAGCAAAAAATATGAAGGAAAAAGAAAAATTTGAATGAAAGCGCATTCAACTTGGGGCGAGTTATAACGAGAGGTGAAAACGTCTATTTATAACATGAAATTTTTTCCAAGTTTTTCATCTCTCCAATGTGGGACTTGAGAGTTGTTCTTTTACAACTGTTCTATGTGGACTTAGGAGTTTTTTAGATTTAACACCCAAAAATTCTCACTTATGGTTTTCAACAAACCATGTTCCAACAGTTTTTTGACTCAATAGATGTCCTCCCACATATAACATATAGATTTCATCCCATCAAACTTCAAACTTAACAGCAACATTGAAATTTGAACGTCTCATGAAAGGGTTCTTGTCATTAGACTTAATCTATTGCCATGAAATATATGCAGACCACATATATACCTCTAGAAGAAAGAAGGGTAGGAATAATGGTTTGACCCTTCCATGCTATAAAAGCACTTAAGCATGCATCCACAATATCTTTAAAATCTGAAGAAAAAAAATGTATGTACTAATATTTGGAAAAGTTTTTTCACTGTATTGTCCACTATTCATATTTAATTATTATTAATTTTAAAATAAAAGTAATATAAATGAATAATAAATTATATAAAATATTACACTCTTTAAAAATATGGTGAATTATATCAGAGACATCATAAAGAAACTTGGAGTTATCAATATGAAAATCATTAATCTCCCATTCTGGTTGTGCTGAGTTTGCTATTAGCCCTTAATTAATACAATAATGATTAAGAAAGTACCATCTTTGAAGATCTTGTCTTGACCTAGGGCGGCGATTCTTTGCTTAAGAGCACTGTTATCAACAGTAAGAAGCAAGCGTTGATGATCTAAAAATGCAACCCGAGGAGATAGCAATGAAACTTCAGCCTTCATTGGTCAACAGAATTGGAAATTGTCAATTATTAATATACATGCCATAATTTGTACCAACAATATAAAATCTATTCTTTTTATCATGAAAATCCAAATTATTTATTAAATATTATCAGAAGGGGACTTATAGAGTAAATTAAAAAACTTATTTTACTAACCATTAATATTATAAAAATTTAATAATTCAGATTTATAGACTAATTCAAATTAAGTCATTATGATATTGACTATAAATAAATGAAATTAGATCATGAAGTCATATACTTGTAATGAAGTTACACTTCGCTCAAGCTCTGATATGTATTGTAGCTTCCTCACTCGAGATCTCTGCGCAGATTGTCTATTTGCTAAGATTCTGATAAAAGACAAGAGTAAGAGGCAGGACTAAAAGAAAAAAGGAAAAAATACATAAAAAAGGAAAAAAAATAAAAGTATAAATATAAAAGTCTTGCGGTATATTACAAAGAATTTCTAAATTATGAGAATAATACATAAACACTATGGAAAAAAACTAAGATTAAATTTAACTAACAATCCAACAAACATCATTAAAATGTGTATAACAAAAGCAAAGGTCCAAAAAACTAAGCTTAAAATCTTTAAAACATTATGCAAATTATTGCAATTCTGCCGGGAAAAACATGTCATGAATGCATGGTATAATGTTATTACCTTTTGACTCTCTTAGGGTCAGTAATTCTGTCATTGGAAGAAGTAGTTTTAGTGGTATTGGTGTTACTTGGAGGTGTTGAAAATTCTTGTATGCATTCGCTTTCAACCTCATCTGGTTCATTTTTCATTTCATTTTGTTGTTGCTTTTCCTCTTCCCCCAAATTTTTCTTCTCCTCCTCCATTACCTTTTTCTCATTCTTCGTTTTCTCCTCATCATTGTTGAAGTTCTGATCCGAAGGGCTTGAAGGGTTTGAAGAGGACAAGGTTGGTGGCACATCGACACCATAGATTTCGTCATTGAACATGGACATAAATTGTTCATCATCAAACTTATCAAACTCATTATTATCATTATTCTCTTGCCTCATTGGTGGTGCATCAAGGAGGGTGATGGAATCACTCACCACCCGGCGGTGTGCACCGCGCCTCACGGAGGAGAAGTCAAGAAACTCATCCACCCAAGAAGGGTTAATGTCATTGTTATTGTTATTATTATTATTATTATTATTAGTAGTAGTATTAAGTTGATGATGTTGATGGTTTGTGGTGTTGGTTCCAAAGTTTGCATAGGATGGAATCTTCTGGTAAGAAGAAAAGTCTTGCCAACTTGTTGACATGTTTGGGATCTTGGGAGGTGATTGTGCCATTTAAGATAGACACAACACACTCACAAGTCACAAGACAAAAAACAAGAACAACAAGAAGGAGAAGTACAAAGAGAACCAAAACAAACAAGAATTTGTGCAAACCTTAGATATGTTTTTTTTTTGTTGCAGTGGGGTCACATGAGGATTGGATTGAACAGCTCTCAACAGCTGGGAGGAGGGTTTGGGCCTCAACGGTATAACTTGAAAATCGCCAGTGGATTAATAACTAATGGGAATAAGCCACCACGTGACGTTGTGGCCGCCAGATTAGGGGCATGCCCTTATAATAGTCTTATTTTTTTCCACCTTAGAATTTTGGACACAAATCCAATTACCACATTCTCTATCCTATGTATATATGCTTGCGTTAGAGACCAATTTTAACCCGGCTATAATTTTGAGAACAAAATACTTTGTCCCAACATAATTTTATAATTTCTTTTAATTAAGTGACAATTTTTAATTGAACGTCAACCTAGAATGAGAGTACATAGGTATTCTAATTTTGAACAGGACATTGCATTGCAACCCACTTCACCCCGCCACCATCGTACACAAGTAGTTATTTGGCTTGGAGATTGAAATATTTTTTATTTTCCCTCATTCTTTCCCTGAACGGCAACCAAAAGGAATATTATAAAAAAAGATATTGGTTAATGAAAAGAAGTAGTACTGCAGTCCACCAAAAGTCCAAAATTTTAATGAAAGTGTAACTTAAAATAAATGCATTTAAAGGGTTAAATATTCAGTTAACTTAAGAATAAGAAAATCCCTTGAATAACAAAATCCCTTGAATAACAAAATCCCTTAAATCTTGGTTCGAAAAGAGTTAAGATAAATTAATTTCATAACTTCATCCATTTGAAAGTTGAGATATCTGATATGCACAAACAAGATTGTAAATTGGATTGAAAATAATGCCTTAAATAAGGGTACGTTTCTTTAATTTACATTTGCACAAAGCAGGTTTAACTTGGCAAAAAAATAGCAGTTGAAAATTAAATGATAAACCCGATGCATTCCAACTTGTTCAATATTGGTCTTTGTTTTTTTGTATTGAGTTCGATATCAAGTGTCCGGTTAAATGGAGATGATCAGAAGTCTTGATTGGAATATTATCTGGACCCGCGAGGAGGTACTTGAAAAGGCTCTCCGACGATCAAGTCAATATGTGGTTTCTAGAGAGAGAATGGGAGTAAATAAAAGAGAAATTAGAGCAAGAGCAATAAGTGCAAGCAATAAATGAGGGAATAAGAATTAATTGATACTTCCTATGTGGGAATCTCATATTTATAGTAGTTTGGAGGGGGTTGATGTGGCGTCCGACTATTGGCCAATGCCTAGTTGGTACGGAGAAAGCCTGTCATGTTGTTCTTGTTCACCCTGCAGGCCTGCTATTGTTGATCTGTCGGGGGGCAGGTGGGATTTTCCAGACAACGTGACAGATAGAATGTCAGGGGCACATTAATGGCAAGTCAGCGATGCATTAATGACGAGTTAGAGGTACATAAATGGGAAGTCAGATATGCATTAATGATGAGTCAAAGATGTATTAATGATGTCTTCAGAGGGGTCAATCCACCTCTAGCAGGTGGACGATGATGTTCGGTCTGTTGTTAACTCGGGGAGAGTCCAAAATGATTTGGATTTATCTAGGGAGGAACATTTGCCCCCAGTCTATTAGGGTGCCCGAAGGTGCGCGAGCTAATAGACTCACGATTCTCTGTGCAACATATATTCTGATTATAGACTCTATTCTTGACCTATTCGAGTGATCTGTACGAGTAGCCTCTGAGTCTATGGGTAGGTCATGACGACTATATGCTCTTGGTTGACACGTGGAGGGTCGGTAACATTCTAGTTGGTGACCTCATGTGTTTAACCGACGCATCTGTTCGTTTCAGATTCTTCTCCTCATTTGCTTAGGCAACATTAGATTATCCTTGAGTGGTTATGAATGGGTGGGATGAGCCTCCAGGTTGGGCTTCGAGTATGGTTGATGAGTGTAAAATTATGCTACATTTGCATTGCATTTAACTTGTATTTTAGGACATAATTAAGACTTTAGGATTGTTTTTAGCTTTGATTTCTCTTTGTTCTGGTTGAGCGGGTGTTTTTGGCTATATTGTGCACAAAGAGTAGAGATTGGGTGTAAGAAGATGAAATTCAGTGTTGAGGCTATGCGAAGACCAACTGAATGACCAAAAGAAGTCATGAATGTTAATTCTATTTCTATTTTTTAGATTTGTTTTGTTGGGCTTAGTCCAATATTTTGTAATTAGGATAAATGATAGTTCTCCCTCAAGGATGAAAGACACTTTATATTTTACACTTTACATTTGACATTACAATCACTACGCCAGAATTGCAGTTCAATAACGCATATTTTAGATGTATAACAACACTTTCATGCGCTTTTTGTTTGACCGCAGTAGTATATTGTCATTATTAAGAACGATTCTCAGACGATGTTGTATTAAATATACAACAACACATCGTACACACAATATTGTCATATACGTCTTACATAACCAACACATTCTATAGGCATTATTAACAGCGCTTATTGCATAAATATAACAACGCATTATCACAAAAGCGTTGTTGTATTATTCATAAATATTCTCAAATAGCATCTTAATACAACAACGCAACACACACATAACGTTGTTGTATTAAGCATGTACAACATCACCGACTATAAAAAATGTTGTTTTATTAATCCTTTACAACAGCGCATGTCAGTGCTTCCCCTAGAATTCAGTGTTGATTTGTATAAATTAATACATGTATATACATTTATTAGCAACACATACATTCTCAATAGTACAGTTATTTATACATTCTCAACAACACGGACACATTAATATAGGCCAAAAGTTTGTTTTATTAACATCAATTCAATACAAACTACAAACAATGAATATTATGTCAATTATGTTTTGACATAATACATAATTACAAATAAAATATTATACAAATTACAAAGAAACAAAATTATACAAATTACATACAATCAAAATTAAGCTATAATTATACAAAGACTACTTGCATCTACTTTTTCCTTTTCTTTGATTGTTTCTGGCTTGTAAGATCATCCTTGTTTGGAGAAACATATTGATTCACCCAAAGCCCTTCATCGTGATCATCTCTTGTATATAATTCATCATCCGTATTTGGTCCGCTCTCAACCGACTGACATGTCCCTAAAAAAGATCATCTTCATCAATATCTTCATATTCTTGGTCATAAATATTATTGACGATTATTTTGTTAGTTAAAAGAATAATGGACCATTTCATATCAGTTGGGTCACTAATGTAGAATACTTGTTAAGCATGCGATGCTAGAATAAATGACTCATCTTTATATCCTGGCCTATTAAGATCTACCTGCATGAACTCTAACTCATCAACTTGAAAGTCATTGTTGTTATCAACCCACATATAATAAAAAACTAACATGTGAAATATTATGTAATCCAATTCCCATATTTGTTTAATCACTCCAAAGTATGTCATGTTCGCATCTATTGGGTTTCTATCTTTTGCACTTGACATGTGTAAAGTACGAGCAACAAGAGTCACACCACTATTTTGCATTTTACTTTGATCATCTTGTTTTTTCGTATAAAATGTGAACCCATTAATTAGGTAATCAATATAGGATAAGACATGAATACTTGGACCATTGACTAACCATTTCAATCTTTCGGAAACTAAATGTGCATTTATATTCAACTCCTCATCAATGTGATTTTTTACCACTTTATAAAACATTGATTATGTTCTTTGGAAATCCAATTTTCATTCTTACTTGGGTAAGACTTCCTTAGCATCTCCTTGTGTATTTCAACACATGGCTCAACCTCGTCAACATTATGAAAACATATAAATGCCCTTGCTCCAATTCGGTTCTTGTTATAGCCACTATTTCATTCTCAGTAATACCTTCACCAAATGTTTTTTGCATATTGAGGCTTTGGAATACCGATGAAATCACCATCAGTAAGATATCCAGTACAAAAATGAAGAGCTTCTTCAACAACATATCGCTCGATATTACAACCATTTGGTATTGCTCGGTTCTTCACATACCATTTTAATGTCTTCATATAATGCTCAAAGGGTTACATCCATCTCATATAGGAAGGGTCACATAGTTGTGTCTCTCGAACAAGATGAATGCTTAGATGAACCATTATGTCAAAAAAGAAAGTGGGAAATACATTTCAAGCTCACACAAAGTCAAAATAATTTGTCTTTGCAATGCATGTAATTTCTCAGGGTCAATCACTTCGCTACAAATTGCCTTGAAGAAGAAGCATAACCTAGTTATGGTTCCTCGAACTTTTATAGGTAGAATTGACCATATTCCAATAGGCAAGAAATGCTCTATAAATACATGACAATCATGAGACTTAAGACCTTTTAACTTGAGGTCTTTCTTTGATACGAGGTTCTGAATGTTGGAAGAGTACCCCTCTGGAACTTTAACACCATGACGAAATTTACAAAATTTCATTTTCTCCTTCCTCGACAATGTATAACCTACTGGAGGTAGAAATGTATGTTTTCCCTTCATTGTAGGCCCCAATTCCTTTCTTATTCCCATACTAATCAAATACAACCTTGAATTCAAACCATCTTTGGTATTACTAGAGACATTGAGCAAGGTACCAAGGAGACTTTCAAACATGTTTTTTTCAATATGCATAACATCGAAGAAATGTCTTACATATAATGAACTCAAATATGACAATTCAAAGAAGATTGACTTTTTCTTCCACCCATTTGTGAAAATTTCTTTTGCAAAAGGTTTACCAAAGTTATTATTCAAACCCTTTAGATTTTGAAATAATTGGTCACCCGTCAACGGCAAAGGAGCACAACCTTCTTCATTGTTTCCATCAAATGCTTTTCTCCATAATCGATAGTGATGATCTGAACGCAAAAATCTATGATGGCCAAGGAAGACATTCTTCTTATAGTGTTCCAACCTCATTGAATGAGTATTGTCTTCACATACAGGACATGCAAAATTTCCTTTTGTATTATATCCAAACAGATTACCATAGGCAGGAAAGTCACTGATTGTGCCGAATATATGTCTTCCCTATACGCATCATACATATTTATATTTGTCTCCCACATTTCCTTCAAGTATTCAATTAATGTAGCCAAATATATGTCTATGTCATTTCCTGGTTGTTTAGGTCTAACAATTAACATAGATAACATCACAGATTTGCACTTCATGCATATAGAATGAGGTAGGTTGTATATCACCAACATCACTAGCCATGTACTATGGGAGCAACGTTGAACACTATGTGGATTAATTCCATCCGTTGACAATGCAAGGCGTAGATTTCTTGATTATTGACCAAAACTAGGATAGTCATGATCAAATTTTCTTCATTAAGGAGAATCAGCAGGATGCCGAATCTTGCCATCTTTAATCCTTTCTTCATCATGCCATGCCAATTTCTTTGCATATTTGGCACGGCTAAACATACGCTTGAATCTTTCTTTGATGGGAAAATACCATACAACCTTTTTGGGAATTGAGGCTTCCTTCTTATATCGTGATGCATTACATTTAGGGAAAAACTTTAATGAAGCATACTCACTAAAAAATAAGATGCAATGATTTTCACAAGCATGTATCCTAGTGTAGTCCATGCCAATGGAGCGTAACATTTGTTTTACATCATAAGTTCGAGAATGGAGCATATTATCTTTCGGAAACATCTCCTTCAGAAGTGCAAGCAAGTCGGTGAAACTCTTTTCAGTCCACCCATTAACAGATTTCAACTTATACAACCTTGACACTACTGTCAATCTTACGAATTTAGTACAACCATCATATAATAGTTTCTCAGCATCACTTATCAACCGCTAAAGCATTTAAGGTCAATCCTAAAGATCCTCTTCGATAACGTTTGCCATTTCCTCGAAATGATCGTCTTCATATGCATTTGTTTAGTTGTCTTTCATATGCATCTCATCATCACAATCCATAACGTCTCTCCTCTCACCATGTCTTGTCCAACATGTGTAACTTTGATCAACACCGGGACATACTCAATGAACTTTTAACTCATTTGGAGTAATTCGGTTTTGAGTAAAAACATCTTAAGCAAGGACACACAATTCTATTAGGGTTTTCAGCATTCTCAATTGCAAACCTAATAAATGATTTCACTCCTTCCTCACACTCCTTCGTCAATCGATTGACACTCATCCTTTTTTGATCCATTTTCTATTAACAAAAAAATATAATGAGCATAAATCCCTAAAGCTAAAGCTTGGAGTTAAGCTCACCAAACAGAGAAAATACATTATTATGTAATTAAAGTGAAAGAGGTCAGAAACCCCAATTCAATACAAGCTAAAAGAGTGAAATCACTTTCACTCATTTATAAGGAAAATATTTATAACTCAATACAAGCTAAATATAATTTAATTAAAAGGCAAAATAATTATAAGAAAAACTCACTTTCAATTTGGTGTTGAATGCATGAATGATGATTTTGAGGTTAAACGAGTGAAGGATTTTCGAAATCGGTGTTGAATGATTTTTGTATTGAATGAGTGAATGGTTTTTGAAATTCAGTGTCGAATGATGATAAGGTTGAATGATTTTTGAGGTCAATTTTGAGAGTGAATGAGTTTCGCTGTTGAGTAAATGAGTGTTGGGATTGCATAATATGTGACAATGCGAGAACATTTTAATTTTTTAGGGTCTGATAGTATCTTCAACAACACATAATGAAGATAATGCTGTCAATTATACCTAATCAACAGTGCCACATACAAATAGCGCTATGGAAGAACTCCCCGTTCAAATATAAAGAAGATAAGTGTTCCACAATGCAACCTGAAAGAAACGCTATGGAAGATATAATAACATTAACACATTCATAAAAAACGTTATTGAAGACCATTATTCTTAATTCTACAAGTTATGCACACAACAGAAATTAACTTGAATGCATACAGAAACAAAACAGAACAACAAACTGAATGCATACAGAAACACCAAATCACAACTATATGAACACAACTGAATTTATATATTGAACTTTAATTACACTATGATGTTACATAAACATATATTACATACATTAAATCATATTCATTACATTGAATATTAATTGAATTCCCTAAGCTATAATATGTGCAAAAATCTACTATACCTATGATTTGCCAACAAAACTAAGTACAAACTTTGACCAATGTTCTCTAATTTGGTTGACTTGGTCATCCATATATGATTTGCCAACAAACTTGATTTCATTTGTTGGCCATTGTTGAATGGTCTCCTTTGAATTGCAACACGTAATAGCAGCAATCTACCTCGTTTGTTTGGCAAGGGGTCTACAATTAGAATAAAGTAAACATATAAGTATAACCTTAGTTGAAATATGAATACACTACATATATAATTGTTTGAGTTGATTTGTGCCAATACCTTTATATGAGTCCAGTTTTTTTTGCGTTGTGGTGTCGTTTTCTAGAATAATTACAGCCTCTGTAAACTCTGACCGCACTAAACAATAGAAAATGCACTTAATTACGAAACAACTAGGAAAGTGAAAGTGTAACTAAAAGTTTAAATGAGTAGTTCACTTACTTAGAAAATAATTCTTTCGTAGCGGGGTACTTATCTGGATCACTATGTGCCAATGAGTCAAACTAATATATTTCTTTATTGACCCGATTGATGGCAACCAAAAGCCAATGTTGCCTAACAAAACATATGTACATGGTTAGGAAATGTTAAGCACAACAAACATACTAAATAAATAAATATAAAATAAAATTAAAAAATGTTCACCCGCTATTAAAAGATGCAAGAAATAAATCTGCAGTTTCTTTATGAATGAGGAGAGTATCTGCAATTTGTTTTGTCTTTTCCCCAATCTTATTTTTGTCACTCGACAGTATAGCAGTAAGGTGTGGTGATATGAACATCACTTTTTTTTTTTTTACTGAAACAACATTTTCTTACAAGTACCTAATATATATAACACAAATGTTAGTTAATTATAACACATCGGCATGCAAAAGTGAGAAGTTAAGAAAACATAATTTACCTCTCATATATACATAGAGCAGTTGCACCTATCCAATCATGTTTATATACATCCCGGATTTCATTGATGCTAATGTATTCATCAATAATATTCCCGAAGACTTCCTTGGGAATTAATATAATTATTATATAATCTCCCAAGTTCTGTACATGCTCAAACAGCTAAGTACAATAGTTGGTAGTCTTCTTGGAGCTCACATACCCCGTAGATGACTTTGAGCTCACATCTTCGATAGATGACATCGAGCTCACATCCCTCAAAGATGGCTTAGTCTTTTGGTTGCTATTGGGGGTGGAGTGTACATTTTCCTGAAATATTTAAAAAAAAACTTATCAATTATATATTAATATATATATGATATGAGTGAGCATAAGGTGAAAAATCAAACCTTAGAAGGAATTACTTGTACAAGGTCTACTGGCCAAGCCACAAAAGTGCCTATAGCCTCTCCAACTATCAAAATATCCTCATCGAGAGGAATTGGCAGCAACACTTCATCATCGATTAAAACATCAATCGAGACCTTCACATGATGGCGTAGGGTACGTGCATTATGCAACATAGCATCGGCCAACTTGTGCCCTTTCCCAACACCCACTACTTGGCTAGATGGGGTATCTAGGAAAAGTTTGCAAGAATTGATTCCTTGTACGTTAGTTAAAACATATAATTAGTTTACGACTATAAACTAAATGGCGAATAAATTAATATATGTTAAATAAATTACCTCGGGAATGGTTGAAGGAATAGTGCTAACAATACTAGCTAGTCCTTGCCATCAGGTTCTGTCACCTTCATTGATTGCTCAAATTCGTTGAACCGTTGCATGAGGCCATCCAATTAATTTTGAACTTGGCTCATTTGGGCTTTGATTGCACGCTTTGGATGGGGTACAAATGTTCGCTGGCTGATAAGTGCCAAACATACCTAAATTTCATACACTTTTATGGCACTTATCTTAAGCATAATTGAGAAAAACCAATTTAAATCAATACTTTTTGTATAAAATATCACAATCTTGTATGTTTGTATGTGTATTTCTTTTTTATGTATTTTGTAGGATTTAGAATGAAGAAAAGAAGATAAAAAAGACTCATGGTAAAAAAGACAAAGAAGTCAAAAGCCAAGGTGCTCAACCAGGTAGCTAACCATGGACCAAGCCACACTAAGCTAACCTGGATACCAGTCTGACCTGGACACCAGCCTGACCTGGACACCAGCCTGGCCTGGACCAAGCGGCTGAACGGACCTGCTTGGCCGCTCAGCCTAGGACCAGACTAGTCCTGGCACGGTCAGAATTCAGCTTGACATGGTCAGACACAAGCTTGGCACATGCCCAAGCTGCTGAACAAGCAACTTAGGAGTCCAACCAAGCAGCTTAGCGGAGAACCATACTCCTGACCAGGTCAGCACCAGGCCACGTCCCAGTCAGCACGGTCAAAGCTGCTGAACAAGCAGCTTAGCAGTGCAACATGTGTGCTAAGCAATATGCACCCAGACTTGACTTAACCATCAAGCAAACCCTGAAATCACCAATGACCTCACCTCAAGTAGCCCACCATAGGATTTCCACAGTAGCTCACAATAGCTGGTTTCATAGCTCAAAACTAGCTTTGATGAGTCAAGCATAAGGAGGTGACAAAGCTACTTGATCAAGGGACCAAACCCATGCTGAAGGGGTTTGGTCAGCTGCTTAGCGGGACTGACAAGCAGCTCAGCAGCCCAGAAGAATTCCTATAAATAGGGCACACTCAATTCGAGCAAACAAAATCTAGTTGATATCAAATTCACATATCTCTCACTAGAAATTCTTCTCTGAAATTCTCTCTTCTTGTTCTTAGTTTTTAGGAGCTTTATTTCAAGTAAGTTTGTAATTTTAGTTTAGAATTCAAGAGGAGAAAAGGAGAAGGCAAATGAGATGCAAAAATCAATTTTGTAATCTCATTTGGAACTCAAAGCATCCAATCCTTGGATGGATGGCTCATGCTCCTAACAATTTCTTTTGAATATGGTTATGTATTTCAACTTATTCTTATATTCTAAAAGGTTTGAATTTTAATCATTCA
>NC_032027.1:11025799-11031939 GCF_001865875.1 Lupinus angustifolius | reverse complement strand
TATATGCAATTCAAAACAAAAACCACCAAAATATGTTTAACTCATTATTTCTGCATTGACATATTCATATGATTCATTCTATTAGGAAATTCCTTGTGGTTCGACATAACCCTATACTATACTACAATTGAATCTTGAAAGAGGTGTAAATTGTAAAATAGTACATTGTTATCAATAAATTTATTTGTTGAAAACACCTTTTAATATACAAAAGTGATGAAACTAACATGCTAACTTTTATTTATTGTTATTTAATTTCCGCAATTTATTTCTTCTTTAATACAATCCTTTCTTAAGGAAGTAGTTTTGTTTGTTAATAAAATGAACCCGAAAGGGAGTAAATAAATAAAAGTCACTTAAATTTATTATTTTTTGTTCTTTATTTATTTATTTGTTTCTAACAAATAACTATTCATCACTTCTGTACATTAGAATACTGTTAAACCAGTTTGTTGGAATTTATTCCACAAAATGGAGATGATATTCAACGGTACTTAATAATTATGCAATAAGGGATTGCTTCGATACCATTGTACCGGTGTTAGAATTTATTCTAACAAAACCGAGATGGGGCAAAGAAGGAATAACTCATTCATATGATTATTAATAAGTAAGTTGTAACTGGAATATTCTTGAAAACATGATACCGACGTTGGAATATTCTTATAACATGGTTCTTTAACCAATGGTTTAGTGAAGATGTCTACTAATTAGCCATGATTATAAACAATTTCCAAGAGAACATCTCTCTTTTGAACATGTTCCATGAGGAAGTGATGCCTTATATCAATATGTTTGGTTCGAGAATGCATAAACGGATTCTTTGTAAGGTTTATATCACCTAGTATTGTCACATTTCAAGGGAATGCATCTTAAGTTCAAGCCATAATCTCGTAATTGTTGCTTGAGCCACAAGACTTGAGCACAACAACTACTAGTTGCTATGTATTCTTACTCAGCAGTACATAGAGCAACACACGCTTACTTTTTACAAGACTATGGGAGGAGTGCATTTCCTAGAATATGAAAAGTATCGCTTGTATTTTTTCTCTCAGTATTGAATCCAAAAAAATATGAAACCGAGTATCCCACCAAGTCATATAGACTTTCTTTTGGATACCGTAGTCCCACATCAGGTGCGCAATTTATATATTTCATTATTCTTTTAACGCCAGTAAGATGTGACTCTTTGAGTTTTGATTGATAATGTGCACAAAGACAAACACTAAACATGACGTCATGTCTACTTGTACTAAGATAAAGTAGGGAATCGATCATACCTCAATATTTAGAGATATCAATACATTTTCCTGCTTCGTTAGTATAAATGTTTGTTCTAGAACTCATAGGAGTGGTAATTGATTTGCAATATCAATTTCAAAGCATTTCAACAAATCTGTACAATATTTAAATTGACTTACAAAATACCATCATTGAGTTGTTTAATTTGAATTCCAAGGAAGTAATTCAAGTTTCCCATCATGAACATCTCAAACTCCCCTTGCATAATTTTACCAAAATCACTACACAAAAGATCATTAGTAGAACTGAAAATAATATCATCCACATAAATTTGAAGTAGAGTATGATGATTTATTTTTTTAATAAATAATGTAGTTTCGAACTTTTCTTTGGTAAAGCCTCAAGTAAAAAGCTCGTTAAACAGTCATACCATGCACGTGGAGCTTGTTTAAGCCATAAAGAGCTTTCTTACATTTATAGACATGAGAGTAATTTTTATAATCTTTGAACCCTGGAGGTTTTTCGACAAATGCTTCGTCTTGAATATAACCATTTATAAATGCACTATTTACGTCTATTTGATATAAATTAAATTCCAAAGAACATGGATACGCTAGAAATAACCTAATGGATTCAAGTCTAGCAACCAGAGTGAAGGTCTAGGAAAGAGTAGTCTCACAATAATACCATTATTATCTGACTTATTTCGAAAGGTGGTATCTTTGGACCACTAGTCTTGCTTTATTTCTTACAATAATATCATTATCATCTTACTTATTTCGAAAGACCCAACGAGTTCCTATAACATGTTTATCCTTAGGCCTAGGAAGTTACCAAACCTTGTTTCTCTCAAAATGGTGAAGTTCTTCTTGCATAACAAGAATCCAAAGCTCATCCTCGATTGCATCATGAATTTTGGATGGCTCAACATGAGAAACAAAGGCTACGTTTAGACAAACATCATTTAATTTTAGGGGTGTGGTAACTCCCTTACTTATATCATCAACGATGTTGTCAATATGACGATATTGATGGGTTCTCCATTCTTTAGGTAAATCAGAACGAATATGCTCTCCTTGTGAAGATAGAGTATCATCTATTTCAATTGCTCTATATTCGTTGTTGCTTTAGTAATGGAAATTTATGTTAAAGAAGAACTAGGTAAGTCATTATCATCAACGATGGACTTATCCTCCATAGATGGATTAATCTCATCAAAAGTTACATGAGCAAATTCTTACATAGCTAAAGTTCTTTTATTAAATATTTTGAAAGCTTTGCTTGTAAGAGCATAGCCAAGGAAAGTTCCTTCATCAGCTTTGGCGTCGAAATTACCTAAGTTATCATTCCCATTATTAAGAACAAAGCATGTATAGTCAAACACATGCAAGTGGAAAACATTTGGTTTTTACCTTTGATGAGTTCATAGGGGATTTGCTTTAAAATAGGTCTTATTAAAACTTTGTTGGAAACATAGCAAGTCGTACTAGCTGCATCAGTCCAAAAGTACTTTGGGATATTAGTCTCATTCAACATGGTAAAGGATAGTTCCTCCAAAGACCTATTCTTTCTCTCTACAACACCATTTTGAACTTCTCTTCGATCCAGACTAATTGAACTCCTCAACATGGTAGGAGCAGAGAAATTGTGAGTGATACCAAGATCATCACAAAACTCCTCAAAAGAAGCATTTTGAATTTCTCCCCAATAATCAATTCGTATAGCAGTCACTTTCAAAGAATTTTCATTTTGTACTCTTTTAGCATATTTTCTAAAGGCATTAAACTCCTCATTCTTGTGTACCAAGAATAGAGTCTGAGTGTGTCTTGAAAAGTCATCTACTATCACAACATAGTAGTTACCACCATAAATTTTGGTCCAAGAGGGGCTGAATACGTCCTTATGTAGCAACTACAATGGTCTATCAGAAGAAACCATATGCTTTGGTTTGAAAGAAGTTTTGCTTTGCTTACCCTTTTGACAAACACTACATAGTTTGTCTTCAACAAACTTCATGTTGGATAAACCAACAACCAAATCTTTCTTAATCAATTTATTAAAATGATCCATATGAATATTAGCAATTCTCCTATGCCACAACCAAATATCATGATCATTTACAACTAAACACTTAATGGGAAGAGAAGAATCGTTTAAAGCAATCATATAAGTTTTATTAATTCTCTACAACAAGTTTAGAATTTTCACATACCTTATTTTCAATGATGCATTCGTTGTGATAGATGCCACATGGAACCCCTTGTCACAAAGTTGACTTATACTCAATAGGCTGTGCTTGAGTCCCTCAATATATAGAAAACCATCTATTGTAGTAGAAGGTGGCTTCCTGACTCTATCGACTCCAAGAATTCTTCATTTGGTGTTGTCATCATATGTGCAATAGCCTTTGTCCCTTGGAGTAAGGATATAGAACTTTCCTTTTTCGCCCATCATATGTTTTGAGCAGCCGCTATCCAAGTACCATAAATCACATGTGGCTCGAAAATATTCCACCAAAACATGTTAAGTTATATTAGGTACCCAATTCAGTTTGGGTCCTAGAGGTTTAGCACATTTCTCTACCCATTTAAAATATCTTAGGGGCACACCATATTTTCTAATCATGCATATTTTAGGTGTATGCCTACTAGACCAACAAATAGGTATACAAAATACAACCTAGGTTGTCGTAAACAAGTATAGAAAGTAAGGGGTTTTCGTATCCAGATGGACTTGATAACTCAGCCTTTCAAAATTAAATTACTATCTTAAGCTAGTTTCCAAAAGGATTTTAAATTTATTATGGATTTGGTTTAGTTTTGAAATAATAACAGTGATGAGTTTGGATTTGGGATTGACTAATTATTCATATCAGTAAATTGAGAAACAATCAAGCAATATAATAAGTACAATTTCACACAACATTTGACCTCAAATACACTAATAACTAATGCTTTAGTCTAATTACCAACTCATGAAATAAAGTCTAAACCTTAAATACAAGATTAATGATTATGACATACATGCATACCTTTATGTCTAATAACTATGCAAATGAGTTTAGATTAATGCACACCCTCAATTGTGTTGGTTGCCAATGTTTTGGCCTATACTAACACTTTACCAAATTAGATCTATGTCTAGTAACTAAATTGATAAAATTATGATTTATGAACCAACAAATGTGCCTCCATGTCTAGTAACACACACCGTCAAGTTTGAGAATTTTCAATACAAAATTGAATCTATGTCTAGCAAATATAAGAGTCAAGATATTCATTGTAACAATTAAATATGCAACTATGTCTAGTTTTATGCATAAAAGAAGAACTATTTGCTTTGAGCAATCGAACCGGGATTTCGCCTCAAGGTTCTTTGCAAAAAATCAGACTATGCATTTCGTCAAACACATGGTAAGCATTAAGAGTGCATCAAGAATAATTCATAAAAATCATGCCATTTCATTCATAAATCAAATGGAAAAATACATCAATGAATTAATAAAACAATCTTAGCTAAGAAGCAATCTCATTACAAATTTTCATACATAAATTTGATAAGAGTGGAATTTGGAATTAGAGTTCATGGAGATGTGTCAATACCTCCATGAACATCAAATTTCTTCATTATTCCTACTTCCTAAATGTCACATCCTATTTTCAACTAACATAAAATTACACACTAAGAAGACTAGAAACCATACTAAAGTTACAGAAAATTGGTTCCTAACTTCCTAGGTGAAAAATATGATTAAAAAAACTCTCTATCTTAAGTCTTCAATTGCTCTTTTTTGATGTTTCTTCATCTAGGCTCCTACGCTCAACACAACAACGGTATGTCGAGTGCGCATTCATTCAATTCAGACCCTTCGCCTGGGTTCTTCCATGCTCAGTGTGGCTTCCCACCCTCAACACAACCACGCTGAGCATACTGGAGCTTTTTGTGGCTTTTGCATGATAAGCCCATATTGGCCCATTCTTGGTCCAATTCATCCTTTTTCGACATGAAACACATAGAGGGACTTGGAAAAAAGAATTAGTACAATTTATCATCAAAATATCAACTATGATTATGATAAGAGCCAAACATACCTAAAAATCATACACTTTTATGCCACTTATCTTAAGCATAATTGAGAAAAACCAACTTAAAACAATACTTTTTGTATAAATACTTTTTGTATAAAATATCACAATTTGGTATATTTGTGTTTGTATTGCCTTTTTATGTATTTTGTAGGAAATAAAATGAAGAAAAGAAGAGAAAAGATTCATGGTCAAAAAGCAACAAAAGTCAAGAAAACCAAGGTGCTCCACCAGGCAGCTGAGCATGGAACAAGCCCTACTGAGCTGACCTGCCTGACTTGGCCACCTGCCCACCAAACTGCTCAACCAGGCAGCTGAGTGGTCCTGCTTAGCCGCTCAGCCTAGCACCGGACAAGGCCTGGCACGGTCAGAAATATGCTTGACACGGTCAGACACGAGCTTGGCACAAGCCAAGCTGTTGAACAAGCTGCTCAGCGGTCAAACCAAACTGCTCAACGGAGAACCAGACTCCTGGCCAGGTCAGCAAGCACCAAGCCACGTCTCAGTCAACACGGTAAGAAGCTGCTGAACAAGCAACTCAGCGGTGAAGCAGGTGCGTCAGGCGGTGCTTACCAGACTTGACTTAACCATCAAGCAAACCATGAAGTCATCCATGACCTCACCTCAAGTAGCCCACCATAGGCTTTTCAGAAGTAGCTCACAATAGCTGGTCTCATAGCCCACAACTAGCTTTGATGAGTCAAGAACAAGGAGGTGATTAAGCTACTTGGTCAAGGGACCAAACCCATGCTGAAGGGTTTGGTCGGCTGCTCAGCTTAGGCATAATTCTCTCATTTAGGAATTCTTTCTTAG
>NC_032027.1:10986034-11025699 GCF_001865875.1 Lupinus angustifolius | reverse complement strand
GTTTGTTAATAAAATGAACCAGATAGGGAGTAAATAAATAAAAGGTCACTAAATTTATTATTCTTTTGTTCTTTATTTATTTATTTGTACATAACAACTAATTATTCATCACTTTCATATATTAGAATACCATTAACACGATGTTGGAATTTATTCCACAAAATCGAGATGGTATTCAAAGGCACTTAATAATTATGTAATAGGTAATTACTTCGATACCATTATACCTACGTTATAATTTATTCTAACAAAGCCTAGATGGGGCAAAGAAGGAATGACTTATTCACATGATTATTAAGAAATTAAGTTGTAACTGGAATATTCTTGAAACCATTATACCGGCGTTGGAATTTATTCTAACAAAGCCGAGATGGCGAACAAAGAATAAAACCGAGTTCTCTTACTTATAAAAAGGACATAACAAAAATGAGAGCATTAATCTTTTAACAAATTGACACTGTTGTCACGACGATTAGTTGAGAGAAGAAAACTCCCAACTAAAATAAACACCGAACTACCCTTTCAACAGATTACATAAAGTAATTATTTTGAATTAGAGAGTGCTAAATATACCTTATGGATTAAGGTGATTTTGGTACTTAACAATGCCCATGGTTCGTACAATAAGTGCAAATGGGTTGATGCTTTTATATCCTTATTTTTGCTTTAGTAACCTTATGAGTAGGGATACTTTACTTTTGAAAAATTACTTTTGTAAAGACCTCCTTTTTCTTCTATGAAAAAGGTTTCGAGAAACTAAGACCTCTACGGTCGGTGAAGTGTCTCTACATTTTCTACATGTTATCTAAGTTCTTACTACTCTTGTTTAGATTCTTGAGTTCTCAACTCAAAAAAGAAAGTTTTTGTTTTCAAGAGTAATGCAATTAGAACATGAAGAAGAAGAATGTTTGTTTCAGATTATGTCTAACTCATTTTTCTATTTTAAAATAGTTTGACATATTCACTACGCATTTCATTCAAAGCATTTTGTAATTCAAAAAAAGATGACTTATCTAAAAGTTTAGTTTCACTTACTTCCTCATCATCAGAATGATGAGTCTGCTCTCCATTTTCAGGTTGTGAAGTCAAACTCATGTCATTGTCCTCCCTTGCTATGCATGCCTGTCTTCTAGTCCTCTTTTCTGATTTCTCTTTGAAGAGATTCTACTTTAATGTAGGATATTGCATATTCACGTGACCAGGTTTTCCACTTTCAAAACAATTGAAGTTTTGATTTGAAGTGGAAACCTCATTGCTCTTGGTGAATCTCCTAGCTTGTCTAGTCTTTGCTTCTTTGTTCCTTTTGAGGAACTTCCTAAACGTTTTCACCAACATACTCATATCTTCCATATCCTCTTTTTCTGACTCGTCCGTGGAGGATTCATATGTTTATGTCTTTGCCTTAAGATAAAAAAATTTCATCTTCTTCTCTTGTTCTTCATGATGATCTAGTTGGCTTAATTCCAATACATGTTCCTGCAATTTTCCAAAGAGTGCATCCAAAAACATTTTTGATAGACTCTTCTTTTCGGAAATGGTTGTCACCTTGGGTTGCCAAGTTCTTGTTAATGATCTTAGAACTTTCAAATTCAAGTCACTATTTGACAGTACTTTTCCAAGTGCAATCAAGTGGTTGGTAAGGTGAGTAAACCTCTTTTGGAGATCAAGTATCTTTTCTCTTGGTTTCATGCGAAACATCTCATACTATTGGGAGTGTCTATTGAGTCTAGACTGCTTGACTTCTTCAATCCCATCATGTGTGGTCTCTAGAGTGTCTCACATCTCCTTTGCAGATTTGCAATTTGACACTCTATAGAATTCACTTATTCTTAGGGCTGAAGTGAGGATGTTTTTGGCCTTAAGGTCAAATTTCCCTTTCTTCTTATACTTGTCCTTTCAGGTGGATTTTGGTTTAACCTCCCTTACACCGTTGATTATAATAAAGGGTTCAAAGGGTCGTTCCTCAATTGCATTCCATATCTCAAGGTCTTGAGTTTTATGAAGATTCTCATCCTTATTTTCCAAAAGTCGTAACAATCTCCAACAATACTTGGAAGGCGATTGATGTTGGGATATTATCCATAAAAGGATCTAGAGGTCATCTAAAAGTTTCGAATCTTGGGAGTAACTTACCCAAACTAAGCTGTGGTGCCAATTGTAAGTATTAGATGATAACTAAGAGGAGGGTGAATTATTTGTTAGGTTTTATGGCCAAATTTTCTACTTATAGAATTAGAATATGTTGCAGCAAAAATAGTGCGGAAAAATCACCAAGTAAAACTTGTAAAAAATGAAGAGTAGAGAGAAGAGAGAAAATACACAAATGTTTATACTAGTCCACCTTGTTGTTCATGAAATGCTACATCCAGTACTCTTGCAGCACAAGAGATTTCTTTACTATATATTATGAGTTGCAATTATAATTTCTCTCCCTAAGACTCCTAGTACATCACACACTCACTAATACCTCACACCCTTGGAAAACAAGTTTTCCAAGTACTCTCTTCCCCTTCTCACCACACCCTTTTGATGAAAAGTATTACAATAAAGTTAAAGAAAATTTTTAGGGCAAGGATTGCCTTACAAGATATAAAACTTTTATATCTTGGAATTTTCTTGCTCTCAATACACTTAGTATACAATACTCTTAGAAGTGTTTAAGTTTGGAAAAACTTTAGAAAATGCACTTAAAGCAATTTCATAAAAATCTGAAAGTTTGGAATAAAAGTGCAAAGAATTGTATATAAAAGTTATGTGTAAATTTGTGTGTTGAAATGAGAGTTCCAAGGCCTTTAAATAGGCTTTCAATCAGTCAATATATGCTTACACGAAGTTGGGACACGATTGAAATGAAATCCATTAAGTTTTGATGAAATTTGTTCAGTTTGGAATTGAAAATCTGATTTAACAACTCTTTGTAATCGGTTACAACTTCGTGTAATCGATTACCCAAACTTTCTATTTAGTAAATAATCAGTTACTACTTTACGGTAACCGGTTACACTATGTTATTTTTGTTGGGTAACTATTTTCTCAGTCAGGTAACATGTTATGCAGTCTCAATAACATGTTACTCACTATTACACAGTCTAACTAACCTGTTACCTAGGTCTACTAACATGTTACTCAGGTCAAGTAACTCGTTACTTAGCATTTTGAAAATTGTTTAAGAGTTTTCCAATTTCTTTCAAAATAGTTTTAGCATATTTTTTAGCATTGTTTTCTAAACATACTTAGAGTTAAATAATAGAAGTACTTATTGAAGACTAAGACATTATTTTCCTTGAATCTTGATCTTCTATGTATTTAAAGTCTTCTTCCTTTTTCTTCTTTTTGCGGTCTTAGTGTGTTCATCAAAATTGTGTCAAGGTCAGGAGCAAAATCTTCTTCACACAAAAAATATTAGATGCTATCAATTTCACTAAGCATGATCTGTGCTCTGAGCGTGACTGAGTTTTGCCAATAAACATAAAATTTTCTCCTCTTTTGTCCCATTTAAGCCTACAAAACCACTTGGGGTAACACTTAGCCAATATAATGAATATTTAATCATGTATAAGTAATTTTCCCAATAATGTGAGTTGATTAAGTTCCATTAAATTAAGTGTTAATGATAGAACAATTTGGCACTTAATAGCCACCATAAACATCCAGAAGAAGGATTTAAGAGAATTGGGAACCCTTCGTTTCCGACAAACAATGTCAAAGGCCCGAACAATGCACCAGACACTCGGGTGGAGTTGGGAAAGGGCCACCTAAAGATGTAGCAGAACTGAAACACATCAGTCGTTCAAGGAAGATGGAGCCTAAAGTCCTACGAAAAAAAATCATATAGATAAAACGAGAATTTATCTCCTTGTTCCACCTAGTGATCAAAGAGAACCCTCTCGTCCCTCCTCGGAGCTCGCGATGTAAAATGATGGAGAAGCCCACCAATGATGTCCACGTCTACATGATCCACAGAAGAGAAGGAACTCTCTATCCCCAACACTTCGCGGTCAACCCATCACCTTCGAATATAAAAGAATGAACACTATAGAAAGAAGAACAAAAAAACAAGAATCAAAGAAGCAAATAACACAAGTAAAGAATGCAGATAACATCAACCCCGTTATTCATAGAAGAAGGATTGAGAAGGGCCCACTCAAGCTCATATCCCTTTAGTTATCATCCTGTCGAAATAAAGTAAAAGCAAAACAATCTATCGGGCAACACAAAGTTGAAGCACTAGGTGCACCAGGGGTCAAGGCTAGACCAATCCCACATCCAAAAGAAACACTCGAGTGAAATCATACAGTGTCCCAAGAATCAATGCAACTCGCTTATTACACATGAAAGACAAGATGACTCAGATAATGTGGAAGTTGAAAAGATGAGAAGCAGGTCACACTCGCAAGACATCACATTTGCTGAAGCAATACAAACCCCAAAGCTTCCCTAACTTACCAAGTGGATTGAGTTAAAGAATAGTACTCAAGAAAACCGCAACAAATACGTACAGTATACTCAAAAACAAATATAGAGACTTTTTTCCACTTCTAGCTATACACACGAAAGGTCCGACCACAGGACCAAACAATGAAGGCTACTAGCATGCCCGACCTATCGACCATACTGATAGACTAGGGGCAATTGTTCCTTCCCGGTTCTAGAGTACATGTCATGACCAGGCAAATTGGGCCTTCGGTTATCCAAGTATTCTCATGCCTTAACCGGGCAACCTAGGCCATCAGGTATCAATCAAACGGAAGCGACAAGATGGTACAAACCCACTTCTGACATTAGAATTACCAACCAAGGCTCATTTTGATCACCTTAACTTTCTCTTCTCAACCTTCAGCGGATTTCCACAACCACCTCCTAGTGGCTAGTCTAGTTATAGCGATAATAAATCGTCTTAGTTAGTTGTGTCATAGATTGTGTGTTATTTGTTTTAGTCATCAAATTTTATGTATGTTATGACTCATTGTACTTTATTTCTTTTTTTTTCTTTGGTTTCAGCATGATATTGTCTTTGTTTTGTTGACTTATGTTAATCAACGTATGAAATGAATGAATTGAATGGAATCTTTGTGTTGATCATATCTCTAAAATCATGTTTCTAGTTGTTCATCAATAAATTGATATCTTTGCTCAAAATTTTGAACATTATATGTAATTTCAAGGGAAATCAAGAAATACTTAATACTTAATCGATTAATCACAGACTCAATCAATTAAGAACAGCAAATTGCAATTTCAAGTGAAATCGGAAAATGCTTAATCGATTAAGTCCATAAAATAATTGCATTATTTCTTTAGTTTTGGCTAATATATCTATATACTCATTGTTTTTTTATCATGCCAAAATAGGGAGAAAGGTTGTTGTCATTATCAAAATGGGGAGATTGTGAATGCAAGTTTGCATTGCATGATTTTGATGAAGAAAAAGCATGAAGATGTAGACAAATCCAAATCAGCAACAACAACATTGAAGACTCAAGTTCAAGCATCAAGAGGATCAACATAAGTTGAAGAGTAAATTTCATTTTCTTAGTTCCTAAGATGTTTTGAATGAGTAGAGTCTAGGTAAGATGAACCAAATGAAAATATCACAAATTAGAATGATGATCATGATGCATATGATGATATAAACATTCATACATGATTAGGATGCATTACCATTCATACATGACTTTATGATTTTGATGCATTAAACAAGTTGAACTTATGGCATTTCAAAATTATGCATCATACATTAGTAAATCATGTTAGAAGTTCATAGCATATAAATTAAGTGTTTTACGAGAATTGTTACTCGATTAAGTCTTTGCAAAATGAGAAACTCCTTAATCGATTAAGTACATGGTTAATCGATTAAATCAGTTTCAATTTTGAACTCTTGGATTTTTAAAGACCGTTAATCGATTATGTGTCTAAATAATCGATTAATTTAACAGAAAACTAATTGAAATTGAATGTTATTTTAACTAACCATTCCGATGAGATTTAGAACAAATTTTTCAAGATTGAACAAGAGACTTTCTGGAAAAAAAAAGAGTTAGAGTCTTTGAAACACTTCAAGAGGATTTTCATGAATCTTTGAGAAAAGAATTTTGAGCATTCATCATCATGTCAATAGTTTTTCAAGAACATTTATATATTTTAATCGTATATCATCATATTCTGAGATTGTGAGACATTTCAAGAAAAAATTTAGATATTCTAAATTGATTGTATACTAGTACAAGAAATACAAAATCGTTGTACACAAGAAGACATTTCGAGTTGTAATTCATGTCTTAAGGTGTGAGGTATCACCATAGAAGGAGAGAAGAATTCAGAGAAATCTTAATTTAGAAGTGGTGAGGCTATCCATTAGAAGTTAAGTCCAAGAAGTTCTTGGTGGAAGATTGTTTGTAAGAACATTAAGCAAATATTCCATATAAGAAGGGGATAACCAGATGTAAATTGTAGTGGTTGGCAATTGAGCGAGGATAAAATTGATCGTCTCATTTTCTCTTGTTCGTACTCTTTCACATTTATGCAATTATCAATTTCCATTATCTTGAATTAAATTCATATTAGGATTGTTGCATATTTGTCGTTGCATGATTAATCACATAAATTCAATTCTAATTAAAGTGCATGTAAGAATAGGTTGATCATTGCATTTCATTGTGTCAAGAACTAAAGATTTTTCAAAAAACTGATCGAGGTAATCGATTAAGTTTGAAGTTAATCAATTAATAGGAGAAATCTTTTAATTGATTAAGTATGGTTGTTAATCAATTAAACCAGGTAAAATCAACTAATATCTTTCATAATCGAAAAGTTGTAATCATAAATCAAATCACCTATTCACCCCTCCTCTCTAGATGCATTAGAGCCATTATTACCCAACCAAGACAACCTAACACCAATTCTACCAACACACTTAATTTAAACATATTATCAGCTAAGATTACACTTCATGACGTTTAACATAAACAATGTCATTTATTTAAACAAATTTACATCCATTAAAAATTTCTCTCTCTTTTAATATTCAACTTGTACTACATTTTTTAAACTCCTATGACCAATAAAATGTAATGCTTAGTGCGAATGCACGAATATCCTACTAGTTAGTTACAATACTGAAATAACTCTCTCTAATCCTTGTACCTCTCATCTCCTATTTGTTTAATTTTAGAGATTTATTTTTTTGTGAATTGAATTTTGGAGGGACATGAAAAGCTCCAGAATAATCTCATAAATGTATTTCATGTCTCTGAATTCTTCCATTTCTCTTCTTCCCTTCAAAAACCTAATTCGCATATAGATCTAAAGGGAATATTTCAGAACTATCTCACAAGTATATTTCATAGCTCACAAACCTATTCATTTTTTCCATTATACTTCAAAAACCAACTTACAAACAGAATATAACCATTAAAAAATTTCCCAATAACCAATCGGACAAATGCACTCTGGCTGGTAGTATTTTCTTTCCTTCATGATTTTCTACAATTTACATAGCTAGGCTGTGTTAATGGCCATCCACACTCTTTCCTTTGCTCATGATCCATTCAACAATAACATCAACAGGACAGCCTGGGCTTCAACATAGACAATGAGAATGTAATATTTGACAATCACATCATTCTGAGTTGAGTATAGGATGTGTCAATCTTAACATAACATGACAATCACAACACTGACACCTGAATTGCTATAGAATATTAACAATAAGTAGCATATAAGTCAACAAAGTAATTGGTGTACGCTCCATACATCGGCCAATATGAGCCAATATAGTTTAATCAACTGTATTTCTGACACTGGTACACGATGATATTACATAACATAAAAAACGCAAAACAGCGTAACATCAACTTCATTATTTAGTAATGCTCTCCCACGTTTTATGTTTGTCCCAACCCTCAACCTGTAAATTGCTATAATGTATTTTTCTTCAACTGCCCTCTCCCATAATAGTATTGTGAAAAACTGATTCCATCCTATAGATAAAGAGTAAAAATATATTTCGGTTCTCACAAATTTTGCTTGTACTAATATAAATTTTGCTTGTGCTAATATGATTTTTAAGAAATTAGAAAACTCAAAATGATCAATAAAATTATCAAATGTAATGTAAAATTAGTTTTTTTAACCTTCTTTATGATCTGAAAGAGATTGTTTTAACTTATATTCATGATTTGTTGAATACTAGTTTAAATTTTTACTTTTTATAGAATAAAAATGGTATATGTGAAAATTTATAAAGATAAATTTCACCATTCACTCTTAGTTGCTTATTGTTGTGAAAGAATAAATGGGCCTAGATAAATATCTTAAGAGAATAAAGCAGTGCCGTAAAAATCGGTTCTTGCCGATTGGTTCAACCGATAAACCGGTGCATGATCCTACTACTAGTATAGTATATTAATTATACTTGTCATAACTGGTCGAAACCGGTCATACAAGTCGATTTTCATTGGAACTGTATCATTCATACCGGTCAATTTTTATTTAAGATTAATTTTTTATAAAAAAATATTTGTTTTTTTATTGATTTTTCAATATTAATAAATATTATATATATAACATTATGCAATTTAATTAGTGAACTACCGGTTGAACCGCTATATCATTATACTAGTACCATGACCGGTTTGATAACCAGTATAGTATTGATAACACTGGAATTAAATATCTTCTTACCCCAGAAGATAATTTATCTCCTTAAATTCAATTAGCGTTTGACATGTGTCATATTTCCTTTTTCTCTAGAAGTTTTCATTTTAAAATATAATAAAAAAATAAAAAATAAAATACTTGTCAAACACTATATGATTAAAGGTGATAAATTATCTCCAGTATAAGGAAATATTTTATTCTCATATGTTAAATGTATTTAAGATGAGGAGGACCTTCTATTTCTTTATGGGAAAAGTTTTTCAAAATGAATTAAGACGCAATTTTAAAATTAGTGCATAGATGTTAAAATAGGACCATATATTTTGGTTAAAAAAGCAGTATAAAAATTATATCCCTAATGCAATTATGTTGTCAAAATTGATTAAAAATTATTCATATTGATTAAAAATTATTCATAATTTCATACCTTCATTTAAACTGGATTGGTCATATTAATGAATTAATAATATTGTTGTAGGCTAAGTTATAGTGATAGGCTTGAGCAGGTCGTGACAAGAAAGTCTCAACCAAACTTCCTTTTAAATAACGCTACCCCTTCATTTCTCCACACACCACAACACTATCTCTAATCATCACCTCTTCCACCCTCATCACTCACTCATCACCATGGCCTCAAACAATCTTGCACTCATTCTTCTCACCCTCACTCCCTTCCTCTTCCTCCTCACTCCTCAAACCCGAGCCCAACACGCCACCTCCGGCCCCGCCAACCTCACCGCAACCCTTGAATCAGGTGGCCAGTACAACACCTTCATCCGCCTCCTAAATGAGACACAACAAATCATCCAAATCCAAAGCCAACTAAACACCACTACCCAGGGCTTCACTATCTTCGCTCCCACAGATAATGCCTTCCAGACCCTAGCATCTGGTGCTATCAATGGCCTCACAGTTGATCAGAAAGTGAAGCTTGTCTTGTACCACATAATACCCAAGTACTACTTGCTTATTGATCTATTAACAGTGAGCAACCCTGTAAGTACAGAAGCTTCTTGGGGTCTTAACTTCACTGGCCATGGAAATCAAGTGAATGTTTCAACTGGGGTGGTGGAAACTGCTCTCAACAATGCATTGAGGGAGCAGTTCCCTTTGGCAGTTTATGAAGTGGATAAGGTTTTGTTGCCATTGGAGCTTTTTGGAACCAAGACTCCAAAATCAGCATCAACACCAAAATCAGCACCATCTCCCAAATCATCAAAAAGTTCACCTGATGAGATCCCAAGCCCTGCCACAGCGGCTGATGCAGCTCAATCGCCTTTACATAGCAAGAATGGTGCAGCTGGGATGAATGTGGGTTTGGGAATGGTTATTGGGCTTGGATTAATTTGCATGGGAGCTATGTCTTGATGGCCAAGAGATGATGATGAGAGACATTTGTGTTTCATGTTAATGTTATTCTTTTTTTCTCTTTTCTTTTCAGCTATCAAGTGTTTTAAAGTATTGTGGTGATTGGGATGAGGAGTGGAGTTATTTTGATTGCAGTTATATTGATTGTAATACATATTGTCATTGTTGTAATGCGAAATTTTTGTGATTAAAAAATATTTTTGGATTTGATGTGGTCTAATGTGATTGAGAAATGATCCTCTTCATATATAACTTTTGCATTTGCACAAAAAGATAAAATTATCATTTCATTATATCTTAATAATAAAATTATTTTTTCCTCTTGTTTTGAGTGAAGTTGTCTCCATAACTTCATAGAATCCTAACTCAATGTGATTGTGTTGCAATCATTTGCATTTTACATCATTGTCATAGGTGTAACGATCCACCCTAATCTCAATTTGCAACAATGCAGTTATCTTTCACTTCATTTGTTCTTCTCTGTCCCTTTATCCGCAGGCAAAAGGAACTAGTTTGGGTTTGATATGTATGTACCTTTAAACTTCATGGATAATTCAATTTTTGTTAAAAGAAGCAATGAAATTGCATATTTCTGTTTTTGAAGAAGGATTGAATTATTGAAACCTAAAGATTTTATGAGCTTTTAATACATCTATCCTATTCCTCAAAGCCACCTATGAAGAAATAGAATATGCCCAGTCATTCAAAAAGGATTTACAAATGAAAGCAAGTGAGTAAAACATTTAGGTCATGTTTATGGATAACGGCTCAGACAAAACCTGCAAGCAATAAAGCTTATATTATTAAATCAATGACTAATAGGGAGAAATTAACTGAGTGTGCAAGAAGAGTTATGCCATATAGATCAGTACAAAAACACCATATATGAAATAGAAATAGAAATAGACAGTAAAGTGGGTAAATCAGTAATGTTTCTTATCTATTTTAATTCAACATATCTAGTTGATCATGTATATAGAGATTTAATCTGTGGTTGTGATCATGGTTGTTTACTATACTAGATATCGTAATAAACGACGGTCATTCAACCGCGCTTGTTAGAACAACGCTGTTAAAAACAAAGGAAAAAGATAATCAACAATGCTTATTAAAGCAAAATTTGTTACATTAAATAAGTGAATATAAATTCAACAGTGTAGGCATGAATGAGCGATATTGAATTAGCGTTGGCTTGAATGAGTATTGTTTAACAGCGCACCTTTAAGCAAGCATTGTTAATTTACATATATTCAATGTCGCAAGTTTGAGAGAGCGATGTTGAATATGACGTAGTAACATCACTTTCTTAAATGAGCGTTGTTGATAGGATACGACGTTCAAGCATTAAAAGTTGCTTAGAGGAGCGTCGTTGAAGATATCATATCAATAACGTTCTCTTGAGTGAGTGTTGTTCAATATGACATATCAACAACGATTTCTTAAATGTGCGTTGTTGATTGGATACGACATTTAAATATCATAAAAAGTAATAGTGGAGTACTTGACCTAAACGACATTCTCTCATTTATGTGTCCCTTCGTTCACCGGAGTTCTTTTGCTATCATTACACAAATACACGTCTCTTCCTGATGTGGGTTGTATATCTAACAAGGACGGCGATAACCGTTCTCTTTCCATTTGAACCTATATATGTTGTGGTTCTGCCAAGTCGTGTAAGATATTTGTTGTTTTCTTCTCAACCAAGCACGATAATGGATTGAGTTTTTTCTCTGTATGTATGCTATGATTTGTATATGTTTAATATATTTTCATTGTCTCCTTTTATAATTAGTCATGGCATGTAGAGTGAATTTCATCAAAGATATAAATGCCTCTAAGGATACTTGGAAGCTGAAAATAAGAATTACAAGTCTTTGACGGGTTGAAATATCTGCAGCTCCTTCACTTATGATGATTTTTATTGATCAAAAGGTGCTTTAATTTTTGGGGTTCCTATTTTTAATTTGTTATTTATTCCTTTGTTGGATCATAATATGTTTATGTAAGAGAAAGATAAAATTGAGGCTGTTGTAAAGTATTTTCACATTTCACAATGGGAATCTCAACTTAAAGAGAGTTTTAGTTATGTTGCTAAAAAACTTGATGTTGTTCTCAATGATAGAAAATATCGGTGTTGTAATCATCCTTACAAGCTAATATTTCAAGAAGGAACAATGTTGATACACAGAGAACTTTGTAATATTCCAAACTACATTTATCATTTTACTACATTTGAAAATATCATGACTGGTATTGCGCTTACAGACTTTCTCATGGATAATTTTTATATACATTCATTCAATTTATAATCAGTTATCTACATGTAATATAATTTATTAGTCTTATTGGAAATAATTGGCGAGTTTGTTGACATTGAGATGGTCCAGACATACTCTACCCGTAAGAATGTGGTTTTCACCATTAGGGACTTGAGGTTAGCTTTTGTACAACCAAATCTTTCCATTCCAAATTTGTGGTGTGCACTCTTACGGGAAATTTGCAACACAATTTATAACGTACGTAAAAAATCTAAAAGTTGGTCATATTGTTGGGTTTTCACCCTAGCAAAGATAAGGGAAGCATAAGGTATGTGTCTAAATATTTGTTTTCTTCAATTTTTTTAAACAAATTATTAATCTGGCCCTCATATTGTGTTAGGATGTTATCTTGTGTCCATACAAAATACATTATATGGCTATAAACTTTATATCAATAATTCCAATATACCAAAGATTGAACTATTTTTGTGGAGTTGATTCATTTTTTGTTGTTTCATTATTCTTCTTATGTTATTGTTGAATTTTTTTCCATTTCTCGAATTAATAGTAACAAGTCATTTTCCATTTACAGCTTAGACACCACCAAATGTTATGAATCTTATAGTGAATGTGTTAGTTCGTCTTCTTCATGTTCTCTACACACATTAAAAGAAGATTATGTTAATTGCTATGTTTTTGTAGGGCATTAAACCAATAGAGTAAGAGAAGTCAATAGGTGATATTCCTAAAAAATAATGTGTTTGTCACTTTTGTCATACTATGTGCAATCTTCAATCTCTGTAATTAATTTCTTACTAAATTTGAATGTTTAATCTTTATATCTTCAATCTAATTTTTTTTGCAGCAATTTTTAACAACTATAGGGATTATGACTAGCACTATGTGGAATATATTAATTCTATTATGCACTTAGACGATTTCTCTGACTGATGGATACTTTGAAGAATGAACAATTGTTGATGTTAATTTCTTTTTTGTTGTTTTTCATTTGGATGATTGTGCAAACTCCATGAATATTGTTAGTTTTCAATTTTATTTTGAGTCCTGAACAATGTATTTTGACAACATAAATAACTATTTAATTTGTTATAATCTTGAAATTTTTGCTTTTGTTCTACAATATAGCTCATCAAATATTCGCCGTATTGTATTAACTTGTGTCTATATTGTTTAGAATATGTGTGTTGTTGATAATTGTATATGCAGGTAATCAACAACGCATGCTCTATGTGCATAATTGTCTAAAAGGATATTATTGTATATGATTAATGCAACAACGCTAATGTATAATAGCTCTCGTTGGAGGAAGCGATGTTGTATATATGACATACAACAACGCACGTATATGCATTGTTAAAGCATGTCAATATTCTACTATACTCATATAGACAGCGCTAGAAAGCACTGTTATATACCTAAATTGCGTGCAGATAAATTGCCACTTTGGTGTAGTGGTTGTTACTATGATTGTGGTCATTGAGGATGTTGCGATGCAGATTCTGACCATTGAGGACATTACGATGCAGATTGTGGCCATTGGAATATTACTATTTTGTGATCTAAAAAAAATTTGAATTCGATATGGTCTGATGCGGCCTGATGTAGCCCAAACATGGTCTGATGTAGTTGCACTATAATCTGATGCGACTGCATCATTGTGACTCGATGTCACGCCACAATTGTATTGTAATGTTGTTGCAGTGGTCACCACAACTAAAATATTGCAGTCACATCACGTGATGTGATCCACAATTAAAATTAGTGCATGTGTACAAGCATGATATATGTGCATGATATACCTAGATTTGCAATATGGTTGTACAAGAAGAGAACTAGCATCAGTGTTTCTAAAATGCACTTCAAACTAATTGGACTTCCATAGTATTCCACCAAAAAATACATTATGAAATAGAACAACACATCTATATGACAAAACTATTTTCAGAACAAAATTATATTAAATTCTAAATAAGTCCTCATGGAATTAAAGACTTTTCTCAAGTTCAATGCTCTTTTCTAGTCTAATTGTATTATGAAAGATATTCTTTGTATTTTATAGAAACTTTATGAGACTCATTTAGGTAGTAATAATCCTATAAATAAGACTTATGAGATGAAATGTATTGTGAGATAGTTAAGGTGTTCCTCGTAAGAAAGCATATATATCGCCATATCTACACCGTTCAACCCACCAAATTCTCCTCCAACTATATTGCTCAATCAAATATATGTTTTTTTTATCAATAATATATGTATCTCATAACTTGGTTATATCAGCTTCTAAAACTAATAAATGGTATTAGAGCTACATTTGGTCATATATCGGGCGGAGCCATTCAACTATTGTTGTACACATAAGGTTTAATAACAACATCATATTACTCCAAATTAATTTTATATTGTATTTTGACAATATATATAACTGTTTAATTTGTGGTAATCTTGAAATTTTACTTTTTTTCTACAATATAGCTCATCAAATAATCACCATATTGTATTAATGTGTGTCAGTATTGTTAAGAATATGTGTGTTGTTGTTAATTGTATATGTAGATAATCAACAACGCATGCTCTAGGTGCATATTTTCTAAAAGGACGTTGTTGTATATGATTAATTCAACAACACTAATGTATAACAGCTCTCGTTGGAGGAAGCGATATTGTATATATGATATACAACAACGCCGTATATGCGCTATTAAGGCATGCCGATATTCTACTGTACTCATATAGACATCGCTAGAAAGCACTGTTATATACCTAAATTACGCGTAATTGAACTGCAACTCTAGTGTAGTAGTTATTACTATGATTGTGGCCATTGAGGATGTTGCAATGCAGATTCTGACCATTGAGGACATTACGATGCAGATTGTGGCCATTGGAATATGTATTATTTTGTGATCTGAAAAACATTTTTGAATTCGATATGGTCTGATGCAGCCTGATGTGACCCAAACATGGTGTGATGCAGTTGCACTATAATTTGATATGACCACATCATTGTGACTCGATGTCACGCCACAATTGTATTGTAATGTTGTTGCAGCGGTCACCGCAACTAAAATATTGCAGTCACATCACGTGATGTGATCCACAATTAAAATTGGTGCATGTGTACAAGCATGATATATGTGTATGATATACCTAGATTTTCAATATGGTTGTACAAGAAGAGAACTAGCATCAGTGTTTCTAAAATGCACTTCAAACTAATTGGACTTCCATAGTATTCCACCAAAAAATACATTATGAAATAGAACAGCACATCTACATGATAAAACTATTTTCAGAACAAAACTATGTTATATTCTAAATAAGTCCTTATGGAATTGAAGACCCTGCTCAAGTTCAATGCTCTTTTCTTAATATTAGCATTAATCCAGTGATTTTGTTTTGTGCTTTTGAGAAATACTAGAAAGAAAAAAGGACAATTGTTATGCCCATGTTCATGCTTATAGTGCTTTTTTTCCTCCTTTAACCTAAAGATCATATTAAGACAAAAAATGTTATACATTGGAGGTTACGCTGCTATTTTTTAAAACATGATTTTTCTTTTCATCATGATTCTCACAATCTATAAGTCTCATCCCAAATCTACAAATTCTAAATTCATTACATGTATTCCATAAAACTCAAGCTGCCAAGTTGAGGTACTAAGTTATATGAAAATTGCATGAATCTCTTCCATGACCAATATCCAATTTTTAAAGGACTCAAAGGTTAGTTGTCTCACCTTTTGTTCCTTGTTTTCCTATTCTATCCTACAAATGGATAATCATGAAATTTAAAAGTTTATGAGTCCGGAGCTCTACAATAATTATTGTTTGTTGAAATGTGCCACAATTTTCTAAATAATTTTGTAAGCATGTGGCAAAAAAAAGATAATATTTAACTATCTAGAAAGTTCTAGTCTAATTGTATTATGAAACATATTCTTATTATTTTATAGAAACTTTATGAGACTCATTTAGGTAGTAATAATCCCATAAATAGGATTTATGAGATGAAATATAATGTGAGATAGTCAAGGTACTCTTGGTAAGAAAGCATATATATCACTATATCTATACCCTTCAACCCACCAAATACTCCTCCAACTATTGTTCAATCAAATGTATGTTGTTTTTATTAATGATATATGTATCTCATAACATGTTTATATTAGCTACTAAAACCAATAAATGATTTTAGAGCTACATTTAGTCATATATCGGGTGAAGCCATTCAACTATTGTTGTACACATATGGTCTAATAACAACATCATATTACCCCAAATTAATTTTCTATCAATCCTAAATTCCTCCTAAAATATTCTAGAGTGACTTAGACTCAACCCCAGTATCATTTATGTTTCTCTAAGCTTTTCATATATGTGGCATTTGAGACTCAAGCTTAGATAGGAGCACAAGCCCATGTAATGCATTAAAAAAATGGAACACATGTGGCCTCTAAAGCCCATGCATTAGAAGATTGGAGGAGCAATATGGAGTTTCTATCATAAGTCTCTAACAAGATTAGCACTGAGATCGACATTCAACTTAGGAACTAGCAAGAGTGAGAAGTCCTCTAGCAAGACCAAAAGACTCATAACAATTTTGAATATAGAAAAATGTAGAAGTTATAATTTAAAGTTCAAAACAATATCATTTAGGTAATACAACAGAAGGAGAGAACGAGAACATTTTATAAAGAATTCTAAGAGAGTTTTACAAAAATTGTGTAAAGGAAAAGAGTTAAAATGTGCCACAAATTTCTGAGAATTATATAAGCATGTGGCTAGAAAAACAATATGTACCTTAGATTGTATCTAGAGGGTTAAAACCAAATTGTTTCATGATACATATTATTTATATTGTGTAGAACATTCATGAGATGTATTTAGATGGTAATATTCCTATTGTTGGACCAGACTGCGACCGGGGAGCCTCCAACCACCAGGGGCTTCCATTGTTAACGAGGTATGCGAAAAGTAAAGAGTCACAAGTGAGACACCACGTCTTGAACCAAAACCTTAAGACATTAATTCCATGTGCTTTTCCTACTTATAAACTTTTTCACTCCTCCTCGCATATCCAACGTGTGACTTCACACTTGAGTAAACTCAACAATCTCCCTTTCAAGTGTGGGTGCCACACACTTTCTAGTCTGCTCCCCCTTAAGTCCACCATTTCCCAGTCGAACCATCAGTTATGATACCACTTGTTGGACTAGACTGCGACCAGGGAGCCTCTAACTACTGAGGAGTTCCATTGTTACCAGGTTTGAGAAGAATGAAGAGTCACAAGTGAGACACCACATCTTGAACCAAAACCTTAAGGCATTAGTTCCATGGGCCTTTCCTACTTATAAAATCTTTCACTCCTCCCCGCAAATTCAATGTGTGACTTCATACTTGAATAAACCCAACACTCTGCCCCTCAAGTGTGGGTACCACACACTTTCTAGTCCACTCCCCCTTAAGTCTGCCATGTCCCAGCCAAACCATCGGCTCTAATACAACTTGTTGGACTAGACTACAACTGGGGATCCTTCAACCACTAGGGAGTTCCATTGTTACCAGGTATGAAAAGAGTGAAGAGTCACAAGTGAGACACTACATCTTGAACCAAAACATTAAGGCATTAGTTCCATGGGCATTGCCTACTTATATTCAATGTGTGACTTTACATTTGAATAAATCCAACACCTATAACTAAGACTAATGAGGTGAAATACAATTTGTGGTAGTGAAAAATATTTCTACTGTGTATGCATATCCATGCCCTTCAACCCCTCAAAATACTCCTCCAACTAATGTTTTATCAAATATATGTTGTTTTCATCTTTGATTATATCATGTTTAACTATCATTTCTATCTTCCACTAAAATCAACACCTTCAATATCATCTTCTTGAAATAGCATGAAGTATCTTTTTTCTCTGTTTTCAACATGCCCTTGAACTATGATCATATATGATCTTAAAAATCAAAAGGAGAATAGAAAACATTGAAGGCACTTTTATTGAAGAAGATGAAGTAGTTACAAACTTTACATATATAGAAACTTTTGGAAGTAACTACCTTAACTAACTATCTTTTAGAAGGAAAGATAGAAATAACTAACTCTACTTAGTACAAAATGTGTTGCCTAAGTTACATAATTATCATTAGAAAGTTATTGGCCCTTGGTTCCTCTGTTGGCTTGCTAATGCTTGGTGTATGCCTTGCGTTGGTATTGGCTTGTTGGTGCTTGACACAATCAGCATTGGCGCATCAGGGTTCTCGTCCATGTCGTATTAGTTACTTGGCCATGGAGCATCAGGTATTCGACCATATAACGCATCAGGTGGCACAACATATAATGAGTTACAAGCCTTGGCATAGTAATATGCTATATCAAACACCCCCTCAAGTTGGGTGGCGGAGAGAACACAAATCCAACTTGGAAATGAATGACTAAAAGGATGTGTGAGACAATGGTTTGGTGAAAGCATCAACTAGTGGATCGGTAAAAGCAATAGGGAGAAGATGAATGTGGGCTTTCTGAATTTACTCACGAATCACATGACAATCAATATCAATATGATTGGTTATCTCATGAAAAATAGGATTATAGGCCAGCTAAATGGCAGATAAGGGTGGCAATTGGATGAATTTGGGTTTGAATCCTAATGGATGGATAGAAAGTCATCCATCAATTCATATGAATCCATTATAGTACATTTTTAAAGTATCCAATTCATCCATATCCATTGAATTTCAACCTATCTATTTTATCCATGTATCCATTTTAATGGATTGGATGGATGAATGTCCAATTCATTTTTTTAATTTGAACTAAACATTTTTAATAAAAAAATTATTTGAAGAAAAAAATTATTTTAAAAATCATTATTTAATAAAGTATTTTTAAAAATCAATATAAACAATATTTTTAAAAAGTGATTTTTTTTTAAAAAACACTTTTTAAATAATGTGTTTTTTTACAAACTTTTAAAAGTGCTTTTTTTTAAAATCACTTTTAAAAAGGTGAACTTATAAAGTTTTTATCCATAGAATTTTTTTTGAAAAGCACTTTTAAGAATATAAACTATAATATTATCTGTGATAATAATAACAACAAAAGGAATAGTTGAGAACTTTAATAGATTATATCTTGTAATAGTTACCGAACATTTGTCATTGGTAACTATTACTATTAATTAACAATTCTTTTGGCCACTAATAATCTAACAGCTATAGAAATTTTAATATATTATATCTTGTAAAGGTTCTTCTCACAGAAATTGCTAAAGTAATTACTAAATTTTAATAAATTAATAAATATGTGATAGAAATATATGAGAAACATGTAAAATATCATTGATTTTATCCCAGACAATATGGATCACGAGATTAAGGAATAAAAGGTCCACTTTATTGTGGATAAATAATATTAATATAATATTGTGGACAATTCAATTAATTAAGAAGTAATTGCTACTTTGCTAGTAATAGGGCCTGAAAACGTTTTTGCACATTGAGTTTGCATAGTAAAGTTGGATTTACATGTTTTTTTGGAAAAAAATATTTTTGTTTTTATTTTTTGGATTGATTGGGTATCCATCCCAATAGATATGTTCATGGATATCCATTGGATATAATGGATGAATTTGAATCCATCCATTATTAACACTACCCATTGGATTATATCTATTTAAATCCACTAGTTCCAATGGATGAATTTAATTTGGATGGATTTTGGATTGTGGATAATTTTGTCACTTCTAATGGTAGACCTATTATAATAGTAAAATGAAGAAGGATTGGCCAAGTGAATATGTAAATGATTAAACAAGTAATCAAGTCATTGCATTTTACATGCCAACCTGCCATGTATTCAGCTTAAGAAGAAGATCTTCTGACAGTGTTTTGCTTCTTAGATTTACAAGAGATAAAAGAAGAGCCACAAAAAATAAAAACCCTATAATGAATTTGTGAATATCTAGATAACATGCCCAATTTGAATAAACAAACCCTTTATGCTTGAGTTATGAAATAGATGGGAAAACAAACCTTGGTCAGGAGAAGGTTTCAAGTAATGAAGCACCTTGACAGTAGCTCTATAGTACACATTCATAGGCTTGGACATGAATAAGCTCAATTGTTTCAAAATATAAGACTTGTCAAGCTTAGGAATGGTAAGATAGAGCGATATGCCACAAGTCTTCCGTAACACAATACATCAGGGAAATGACTTCCTTGTTCAAGCTGCAATTTGATAGAATGTAATATTGGCAGGCTTAGCGGCTATAGACCCTAAGTCATCTAAAAGAGACAAAGAATACATTCGTTGATTCAAGTGAATTCCATCTTTAGTCCTTGCTATTTCAATGCCAAGGAAGAACCTTAGTGAACCAAGGTCCTTGATTTTGAAAGACTAGTCAAGGAATTCCTTAATATGTCAAATTTCATCAATATTGTTCCATGCTAGTATCATATCATCAACATAAATTAATATGACATTGAATGAATAAGAAGTCAACTTGGTGAAAAGAGCTTGATCAGCCTTGGGATGAGAATAGCCAAATGAAATCAAAGTATGTGATAAAGTTGTATGTCATTCTCGATTGTCAAGTTTCAAACCATAAAGAGACATGTATAACTTACAAACTTGGATACGATTGTCAAGAAAAATACTAAGGGAGGAGACATGTATACTTCTTCATGTAAATCTCCATGACAGAATGTATTATTTCACATCAAGGTGTGGATTTCAACAATATATTGTATAGCAAAATTCTAAATATTAATAGGTAAGTGGGAGTTAAAGAAAATGGCTCTAGCAATTGAGAATGTGTAGATGTTTTCTCTCAATAATATCATTTTGTTAGGGGGTATCACACAAGACCTTTGATGAATGATTCCCTTAGAAGATAAGAAGTCACTCATCAAGAACTCTGCTCCATTAACACTCCTAAGTGACTTTAGTTTAGCATCAAACTGATTTTCAACAAATGTAACAAAAATGATAATTAGTTGTCTAGTCTCACTTTTAGTTTTTATCAAGATTACCTAAGTAAATTGTGTAAAATCATCAACTAAAGTAGGAAAGTAATTGTAGCCAAATATAGATGTTGTGGAATAAGGACCTTCTTTATCAACATGAAGCACTTGAAAGCATTTATTCGAATGGGAATTACTATAACAAAAAGGCAATATTTTTTGTATAGGAAGACGACAAATATCACAAGGCATGACTTTCTAATTACAAAAATGAATGTAAGGAAAATGACTATAAAGGACCTTCATCAAGGATGAAGGATCATGATCGAACATTAGATGCCAAAGATTAAACTCACTAGGACACACATAATATGAATAAGGAGCATAGACATGTGAGTGATCTTTTTACAAGAGGTTGATCACAAAAAGCCTTGCTTCAACTTAGTGGTACTAATCACCTTCTTGGTAACATTCTGCACAATGGCACGTTAAGTATGGTGAAAAATCAAGTAACATTTAGAGGTTGAATCAACTTGTTGACTGACACTAGATTGACTTAAAAATTAGGTAGATATAAGATACCAAACAAGATGAGGGACTCAAACAAAACTATTTTGCCACATATGGAAGTGTTAACTTTGTTACCATTAGGAAAGGTAATTAGAACAAGGGAAATAGACCTTTGGCTACTAAAAATTCTCAAATTATAAGTACTATGGTCAATGACTCTAGTATCAATCAACCAATCCAAAATTATTATCCTCACTCTGCTTATGCTTTTCACCTTGCCCATATTCAATTTCCACAAGAAACCCAACAACATTATTAGTCATCTTAGCATATTTGTTGTAATTGATAACAATGTTTTCGAAAACATGTGTCTATAGTATGGTTGCTTCTCTCACATTAGGTACAAAACCTACTAGTGTTTCCCTTTCATGCACCATTGTAAGGGATTTTTCCTCTTCCTGTATAGAAACTATTCTCTTTGCATCTACTACCATTGAAACTCAAAGTAATCCTAAATTTAGAATCTCCTTCGGATTGAATTGCCAAGGCCTTGAGATCGTTATTAAAGACAGAGAGAATTGGAGTGTTGAATTGTCTTTCTTGCTGGATTAACATTGAGAACACCTTGCTAATAGAGGAGAGATGTTGTAATAGCATGATTTGAGACTTGACTTTGGAATAATGATCATTCAAGCCATTAAAGAACTGAACCACATAATCTTGTTCCATATATATCTTCACTAGGTTAATTATCACAGGAGAATAAGGGATTGCACACTTACATTAACCTATAGCCCTAAAATTCTCAATTTCTTCCCATAAATCTTTAATTGAGTGAAGTAATCAGAAGTTGATTGATTGCCCTGATTTGTCATCTAAAATTCTTCTTGAAGCTCAACTATTTGAAAAGCATCTCCTTGAGAGAACATATCATAGAGATCCTTCCACACTTCAACATCATCATCAATCGAAAGAATATACTTCACTATTGTCTCATATAAAGAATGTTGCAGCCAAGATAGAATCATAGTGTTACACTTGATCCATTGTGCATGAAGAGAATGAACTAGTGGCGGTTGTGGCATGGATATATCTATAAACCTCATCTTATTCATGGTTTGAAGTGCTAATTTATAACTCTCGACCAAGAATGATAATTCTTGCCATTAAGAAGAGAGGAAACTAGAACAAGTGCAGGATATTCATTACAGTGAAGGAAATGGGGAATATAAGAATTAACATTGTAAGCTTTGAAGCTCTGATTCGCCATATCTTTGCAAAATCATCAGAATATAGGAATATAGAAAAGAAAGATAATGCATAAAAGAAAAGGCGAAATTCGGAGAAAGCTTCATAATTAAAGAACAAGGAAGAAGATGAATCACAACAATCTTTACTCTGATACAATCTTAGAAATCAAGGAGAAGAGAACAGAAAAGATTGAAGACATTTTCATTTAAGAAGATGAAGTAATTACAAACGTTACAAAGTTAACATATATAGAAACTTTTGGAAGTAACTACCTTAACAAACTATCTTCTATAAGGAAAGACCAAAATATCTAACTCTAATTGGCAAAAACGTGTTGTCTAAGTTACATAATTATCACTACAAAGCTATTGGTCCTTGGTGCTTCAGTTGGCCTCATGATGCTTGATGTATACCTTGTCTTGGTGATAGCTTGTTGATGTTTTGCACAATCGGGCTTGACACAGTTGGCCATTGCGTATCAGGGTTCTCATTCATACCACATCAGGCACTCGAGCTTGGTGCATCAGGCACTCGAGCTTGGTGCATCAGGTACGCAACCATAAGGCACACAAGGATGGCACAACATATACTTAGCTATATTTCTTGGCACACTAATATGCTACATCAAACATATGATCATTAGTCTGGTCTCTTTCCATTTCGTTCTATTTCTTCCCATGTTTTCCTTACTCCATTCTAATCATCATATAACATGTACAACCGCAAAACCAATTTGTAAACATCATCATTCATATCGCATCCATTTTTCTTAATCCTCTCCAAAACCCCATGAGTTTCTCCAGCTTCCTTCAAGGACCCAAGCAAGTAATTGTACGTAATAGCATTAGGCAAACAACTCCCCTTCCTCAATTCAATTTCTTTTGAAAGTTCATTGACCTTCTCGCTTAAAAGTAATTGATCAACGTACTGTAAGTAGCCACATTTGGTTGAAAACTTACTATTTCTTGGAAAAATTCCAACACTTCAAGAATCCTCTTCTTGGAACAAAAAGTATCAATGTTGTATTACATATTACTACATCGGGCTTGCAACCTCCATTTCCTTATCTGCCACTGGTTATAGTGTACTTATGATTTTGTCATTTTTGGAAGTGTTGAAAGCTTTCATTCTTCAATTGTAAACTATGATCACTTATGATAGCCATTATGGATAATCCTTTCTCAGTTTGAACACCCTTACAGAAAGTGGTAAATAATTTGAATGTTTCATGTTCATAAGCTAGATACATGACCCACAGCCATGTTGTTATTGGAAAATTGTAATTCATATAGCTTATGCAGTTTTTTGTAGTTATATTAGTATTGGGCTTCTTCTTGTCATTGGGCCAATAATGTAACTAAAACTCTCTCTATAAATAGAAGTAGTTAGTTGGATGGTAGTTAACCATCACAACCCTCTTACTAATAAAAGCAAGTTCTTCTTCTCTCCATTTTCTTCTCAACTCTAACTCACATTTCTCTATTTTCTTCTTCTTCTTCGTGAATTCTTGCTCTGGTTCTAACAGTTGTATAGTTATCAACAATGACAAACACAATTTTTTATCTAAAGAAAGAGGTTGTATTTATTGCACCAAAAATATCAATATATATCAATTCAAGTATTCTTAACATACTAATAGACTTGATTGAAACTATGATTTAATATCTCTACATTAATGGTATAAGTGTTTTTCACATAGTTAATAAATCATTCACTATTAATTTATTAACCACTATTAACTTTTAACTAAAAGTAGTACAAATTAACACTGCATGATGTGCTTGTAAAAAACTTTAGACTATCAATGCACGGATTTTAAACTCTTGAAAGTTGAAACTAATGATGATTTAACATGTTTTCTCATCTGGCATGCATCACGGACAGAGTCTAAAGTTTGAGATTCGATAACCCTTTTACCATGTTATGCTTTTCAACTTTGAGATCAATCTCAAGTACATGACCTGTCTCTCTTAGTGCAAAGTGATTATGGGATTAACATTATACAATCTCTGAGTATAATTTAGCAGATGATTAAATTTGTAGAACATAGATTTTGTATTATTAACATAGATGAGTCTTGATGTGATTTAACTGAGTTGTTTTACTGTCATGGTAGATATGTTTAGGTTATTATGTTGATTTTGGAATTGTAATTTTTTTTATTACTAAAGATATAAATAGTCTCTCATCTTATTGGGGAAGGAACAAATCTTTTTAACGACGTATGTAGTGATTTTCCTAACAAATATTGCTTTAAAGAATCGAACATTTGATATTTTAGTTCTTCAAGGAATATGTGATTTGAAATGTCAGAATTTGTTTATTCTATCTCTTCAAATAATTTGATTTTTTATTATAACCTTGTTGTAATTGATATGATCATATGTATCTAAATTATAGTATTTATGTTTGAAAATGAAGGCGAAAAGAAAAGGTTGCTAATGTTTGGGGCTGATATTGGATGAGATCATTTATCCTTAATAGTATCATATTTTATATCTTAAATTTATTACATATTGATATGTAAATAAAAAAAAATTAAAATAAAAAATAATAAAAAATAGTACTATAATTAACTTAGAAAAACGAAAGACACTATTTATGACAGATGCATCAGTTCATTGTGATATTATTAAAAACCATACGAATTAGGTGCGGACAAGAGTTAATCGGTGAGGAAGACCACGCATCATGACGTCATCCCTTTGAAAGCAGCTAGTTACGTGGCGAAACTTGACAGGTTGGGGTAGGTTATTAATGAATTGCTGACATCATGAATTAGCAAAGCATTATCCAGGCGACGTGTTAAACAATGGATCTGACGTTTTTTACGTTGGATTATTACCTCATCTCCCCGCCTTTTCCCGTCAACGACTCAACGCGTGTCACTGCGCATATCATCATTTTAAAAAATTTAAAATTCAAGAGAAAAAAATTTCTATCGAAATCAACTAAATATGAAAACAAAAAATTAGTGTCTATTTCATTAATTACACTACAGAATCACACAATATGATATTTCAAAGTATTTTTTATTCATTATTTAAGCTTTAATTTCTAACAACTTTTTAATTTTTATCATTTTTATGAAATAAGGAAGTAATTATATACTATTGAGGCCCAACAGATTAATATATGCTCAATTCAATTCGACTTAATAAGAAATTAGTTCAACTCAGCCAAAATTTATAAGAGTTAATTTTTTAGATTAAACTCAACTTCATTTGAGTTTGGGAGCTGTTTGGTGTGACCCAATGACTTGAAGTGGTTTTGTTCGCTAGGAGTTCATGAAGTATATAGTTCAACTTATTTGTTTGATATGTTCATTTCGACATCTCGAATAATGATTATTTTCTAATATGTATAAATTTAAAAATTATGTATATGTATGTTTTCATGTATATATGTATATTTATAATTGATGAGTTAGTTTATAAATCTATTGAGCTGAAATGTATTTGTGTCAGTTTCAATTCGTTTATTTGATAGTCTTATTTTTTAATTCAAGTTCAATTTAATTTGGCTTATAAACCAAATTTATCAAACTAAATAATGAGTCAGGTTTAGAATGAATGTGAAGTAATTCCTTTCATAACTGGCCTTAGTTGGTACATTTAAATCTCATTAATAATCTTCCATCTAAAAAGAGAGGGATTGGTGAGGAAGGATGATTGATAGAATTAAATATGCAATGTAAAAAAAGTATAGTAGAAAAAAATGATAGAAATATCAATACTCTAATATGAATGGACCTTATAAATTTATGATATAGTATGTTTTCTTTCGGTAATAACACGTGATCCATAAATAATGGGTTAGGTTCTCCTACGGTTAGCTATTTGCGTCAATTACAAATTATTTATATGGATCATGTTTGGCATGACTTTCTTCTATTTAAATATTATTGTACGGCATTTGAAAAATGTGAAGAAAGAATAAGAGGTCGATCGATATGCGTGGATTAGAGGGTTAGTTCAATCAAGTAAAGGTGTACAAGTCCTCTGCATCTCGTTGATGTGATCAAATTTCCAAAAAATTTGTACTTTTCAAGCTAGCATCGGATTTATCCATAGAATATCAGAAACCTTAAAGTTATAAATTATGCTAAAAACTATACCATGTTTTAATTTTTATCTAGTTGAATAAAACTCAGCTCTTAATTTTATTGACAACATGATGCTTTGTGTAGAAATAGAATTAGACATTTAAAGAGTACTTTACGTTAAAAAATATATTAAATAAATCAGTAGAACTTTAGAAGTCTAATTCTACTATATATACAGTAAACATGAAAATGATGTAGTTTATGAATACGTAAATAAAATATCTCATTGTCTGTAGTATTATTGGAAAGGAGATGGGATGTCGAGCATGAGATCCAATCGGATGGATTTGAAAATGAGGAAACAGACTATGTAAGTATGTATGGATACTATAAAAATATTTAAATAATAATCATATCATTCCATCTTTATTGATTAACTACTATTAAATTTTAAATAAAAAATTATATATGATGATATGAAAATGCATAAATGTTAATATAATTGAGCAAATAAAAAGTATATATTTTTTAATATAATATTAAATATTAATAGTATAAAAGTTTTACAAATAACCAGTATATTATCTATCATTTGATATTATTTCCTCTTACATGAGAGAGAATGATTATTGAAAATAAACTGGGATTTAATATTATTACGATGTGGTTGTAAAGATTTTTTCTCATATTTTTTATGAAATTCGAGCAAGACAAGATGGGCGCCGTCCAATTAACAAACACGTACCGAAGTTGCAGAAGGGAGAACGAAAGTGACACAAGCTAAAACTTCAGCCACAACAATATGACCTAATAATAATATCACCGCTTAATCTTACAAACTCACAACCAACAAGTTCTAATTGCTAATTTTTAGTACAATGTTTAGAAGTTTGATTTTTGTTAAATGGAAAAACTTCCTTTCTTAACCTATTTTTAGTGAAGATACTCTCCAGTACCTTAATAATATAATATGACATGTATATTATAAACAATATAAAAAAGAAATTAGAATAGTATTGCACTTTTATCAATTATATATAATAATATAACATTTTTATCATTTAATTTAAATATAAAAAATAATAATTTTTCTCTCGATAATGAAGACAATTCTTTTCGTCATTTACTTACCTTCGTGAGCTATTTATTTAAACAAGAATGAAGAATTAATGTTAAGGAATGGACAAGACACTTAATACAAAAAAATCTTAGAAACTTGGAAAACTTGCCTAATTGAATTTGACGTAAGGAATTGCTATGACCATTTCAAATCATCACCTCATCCTCTTCACCCCACATCATTTATATTTCTAACCCTCTTCCAATCCCCATAACGAAAACCATAATAATACACCCACTTCAAAATCACACACATATTCTTTCTCTCTCTCTCAATATATACTCAAACTCCATCATGCAACAAGCAATTCCTTATAGATCATGGCGATCTCTCAATAATCCCACTACAACTCACTTCACCTCACACCCATTAAACAACAATTTCCATAGCATTGATGAAAATATTAACAACAACAAGAGTAATAAGAATTCTTCAAGCCTAGCTTCTGAGAGAATGGTGCTCAACATGGTTTCAGAGAATGCTGTTATAGTGTTTGGAAGGTGCGGGTGCTGCATGAGCCATGTGGTGAAGCGTTTGCTTCAGGGTCTTGGTGCCAACCCTGCAGTGTATGAAGTGGAGGAGAAAGATGAAGTTGATTTTGCTAAAGAATTGGAAGCAATTGTTGGGAAGAATAACATTGGCAATGATGGGAAAGAGATCAAGGTTGTGCAGTTCCCAGTGGTGTTTATAGGTGGCAAGTTGTTTGGAGGACTGGATCGTCTCATGGCTACTCATATTTCTGGTGAATTAGTTCCCATGCTCAAAGAAGTTGGGGCTTTGTGGTTATAACTATCCTTAATTTACATTATATTATTTTTATGAGAGTGGTATTTTTTACAAATTTGTAAAAAGTAAAAATTCAAACTAATCCTCAAACATATGAATATGAGTAAAAAAAATGCGAATTATTAAGTTTTTTTATATTAACAAATATTATTATGCTAATATTTTATTATGGGTATGAATTGAATCATAACTCTTTATTACTTCACTCTCTAAATTCTCCACCATTATCATTTGAACATCTTATAACTCTAGCTAAAAGGACTAATTTGATTGAGGCCTTTGAGGATCATTATGTGTTTTCTAATTTTTCAACTACAAAATTGTTACAAGCGAATTAATCGATACTCTTTATAATATTCATGTTCTTGTTAGGTTGATCCTACTTTAATTTTTATTTCTTGTTTTTTGTTAAGCTATCCGGAATGTTGATTAAAATAGCTTCTTGAGGCTTAAGGTTGGTTGACTATTTTGATAACATAAGCATGATGTACGTATCTCATCATACCAAAACATAATATGGATACCTCAATTGAATATCTACCATCAAATTCACGGTAGGTTGTTGCTAGAATCAAACAATAGGTAGTTTTGCAAATATTTCCATTTCATTTACGCTATATTTTTCCACGTTGTGTATATTGGACCATTTTATTAAAGTAAAAAACAAGCATTTCTTCTTTTTCATTGGATAATTAAACTCTATGCACGTACTAATGCTATAGTTTGGGACTTATGATTTAGTAATAATAATCTCACACTATAGCTTCTTTTACACACATATTACTGTTATATATATATATATATATATATATATATATATTGCTTTGTATGCGAGTATATTTAGAAGATAGATGATTGAAGTGTAATTCTAAAAGTGACTTATGGTAAATTAAAAAAAAAAAATTCGTTGTATCATCCCACAAATCTTCCTAATATACAAGATAGAGAAGATACAAAAATAACAAAAGTAATTTTAATTAATGCCCTGAAAATATCAAAAATAAGAAATCGATGCTTCCCTCACTATATAAAAATTCTCCTAATGAACACTTTGTACTGTTGTAGAGTAGTAGAAGAACTGAATAGAAATATTTAGAACTATTCTAAAAGCAAAGTGTGATATAATAATTTCTTTTATTCCTGAGTAAATAAGATCGAAGTGAAAGTTTAAGGCGGCTTAAAACAAAAAAGCTGTAACTCCAAAACTTAGAAGAAAAACGAAAAAGCCTAAACAAAATAAACATACATTACAATCTAACATATTTAACATCTGGCAATATGGGCTTGGCCCGTCGGACCAGCCCGTTCGGATGGCTATTTTTAGCGGGCCGGGCTGAGGATTTTAGCCCAAAAACCCATTTTCAGCCCGTTTTAGTAGCCTGTTTTTTAGACGGGCCAAGACGGGCCGGGCCGGGCTGGCCCGACGGGCCATTGTTAAAAAATAAAAAAACTAAAGTGTGTGACACTGTGCTGTGCGAGGGGCGTGGCAACTGGTTTCTTCTTTAGAATTTACAAGTTTTAAGCTAAGATGTTATGTTGTTATTGTAATATTATAGACTTATGTTTATGATTTTTTGTTTTAAAAGACATCTATCAAGTTTGTTGATTATTCTTTGTCTAAAAGTTTTAATTATGTACATTTTTAAGGGAAAACGGGCCAGCCCGTCAGCCCTGCAATGGGCCGGGCTGGCATTTTGAGCCCTTTTAACAATACGGGTCGGGCCGGGCCAGCCCTTATTTTGGCGGGCCAATGGCGGGCTGGGCCGGGCCAGCCCACATTGCCACCCCTACTTATAAGTAATATGTATATAGGGAGGGGCCAGGCACTAAAGCTTTCTTTGGTTTCCCGAGAAAGAGGTAAGAGGGAGAACTTAATAAAAAAGTATGAGTAGAGAGAAAAAAAATGAAAAAGATAATAAATTTAAATGATCATTTGATATGAGAGAAAAAGAAAAATAGAAAAGAGAAAGATATGAATTTTTGATGAATAGATGATAATATCCTTGTTATATTAATTTTTTGGAAGTGGTTTTTAAAGATAAAATTGTATTTCACAAATACAGTATCTTCTCCCATTCACTTTCTCACATAATGAATGGAGAAACAAAATATGATAGGACCAACCAGATTTTCCATCCTCTTCCCTTTTTGTACTGTAAACCAAATAAGAGAAAAAACTGTATTCTATACTTTTTTTCTATTTTCTTATTTTCTTATTTTCTTTCCTCTTAAAATTACATCAATCAAATAATGTGTAAATTTGCCCCACAATATTGAGTTATATGATTTGAGAGATAATTATTACAAACTCAAATATTTCATTGACGTGTTAACAAATGATTAAATGTTAGAAGTAGAAAAAGAAATTAAAACTAAATTTTGAGTTATTAATTTAATTAATACGACATTCTCTATGATCAAGGAGTTGAGATCTTTTCTCCGATATTAATCAATTAGTATGCTAACTAACAAATTGAAATAAAAACTATCAAGAATGTCATAAACAAGTTTAGATTAAGGGATTGTCATATTCACCAGGACATGCTAGATTTTAGTCTTTCAATTAACAATTATTGTTTTAAGTGAATATTTGTTGTGTTGTTTGATTGGTGACACAAATAATTGAAATCGTAATATAATGATAAAATGAGTTAAGATTGAACTTCACATTTACTATCCGTACACACCTAATTCATAAAGTAAATTCATTTATTCCACATAAATACCTCAAGATTATTACTAAAAGCTAATGTCTTAGTTAATTTAGCAACTTATGCAACAAAACTCTATGTCTAGTAACTTTACTCATAATATTAAGATATATATATATATATATATATATATGACCCGGGTAACATGTCTTTGTGTCTAGTAATCCATGCATGCAAATTTAAGTTAAATGCAACACCTCGATTGTATTAGCCGCCAATGTCTTAGTTTATACAAGCACTTTATTAATCTACCTCTATGTATGGTGTAAAACTGAGATGACAACTAAGAGGGGTGAATTAGTTGTTTAAAAACTATGGCATATTTTTCTGCAAAATCGAAGATTAATAGCAGCGGAAAAGTTATATAGAAAATGTCAAGTAAATTTAAGGAGTTAAAGGAGAAGAGAGTATTCAGAGATTTTATACTGGTTCACCTTCTTGTCCACCGAATACTACATCCAGTACTCTTGTAGCACAAGAAATTTCTTCACTAGATATTAAGAGTAGCAGTTATAAATTCTCACCCCGAGGTTTCCTTGTATCTTACTCACTCTCCAATACCTATATCACTCTTTGGAAAACAACATTTCCAAGTGATTCTATCTCTTTTCTTATCACACCCTTGTGACAGAAAGTACTTCAACAAGTTTAAGAAAACTTTAACTATGGTAATGATTGCCTTTACAAGATTTGAAACTATGAACTATTGCAATCCAATAACTCTTTATACACTTTAGTACTAATGCTTAGAAAGTTTGAATAACTTATAAACATAACTTAAGGCAACTTTAGAAAATATATTTTGAAAATTAAGAACAAGTTGCTAGAAGTGCAGAACCAATATTTCATAAAAATTTAGATTGTCTATATGAGTTGTGTGTTATGAATTATGAGTTTCAACGCATTTAAATAAGCTTTCCAATCAGCCATAATACCTCTATGAAAATGTAGGATTCGATTGGAATGAAACAATTTTGTTTGGGGTGAAAGCTGTGTAGTTTGAATATAAAAACTAGTGCAACAACTCTCAGTAATCGATTGTCTAATCGATGTAATAGATTACCCAAACAATCTATCCAAATGAGTAATTAATTTTCACAGGCTGTAATAAATTACTCACAGGTTGTAATCAATTACACAAATGTTCTGTCCAACAGAATAATTGTTTACCGTATTGTGTAATCGGTTACTCAAAAGGTTTAATTGTTTACTCAAAAGATGTAATTGATTGCCCTGGTCAATTTTTGTTGGATAACTTGTTTCTCACTCATGTAACCTGTTACTTAGTCACATTAACCTGTTACTTAGATCTAGTAACATGTTATACAATATTTTGAAAATTGTTTTCATTTATACTTGTGGTATTCAATTTTCTTTTAAAATACTTTTAAGCATTACTACTATTTGTATACAATAGAGTATAAGGATAGAAGTACATAAAGACTTAGATTTTAAATCCTTGAAGCTTTATCTTCATTGTCTTCATAAGTATTCTTCCTTTTCTTTTTTTATGTGATGTTGGTGTTTTCATCAAAACCGTGCAAAGGTCAGGAACAAGATCTTCTTCACAATCTCCTCCTTTTTATGATGACAAACCAATATCTTCTTAACAATGTACTTTTCTAAGAGTATCATACTTTGTGATATTCTGACTTGTCTTGAGTATGCTCCCCATATTTTGTATGCTCCCCCATTGATTTGGAGTTATGTGTCTGAAAGAATTTTAAACAGAAAATACACTTCTCCCAACTTTTCTCCCCATTTTGACTTTATCAAAAAGAAGAAAATTCAAGAGTCCAACACAATATATATATATATATATATATATATATATATATATATATAGCATACAATATGTATATAGCAAGCATAAAGGTAACATAGCATAACATAGAACTTAAACGATGATCATACATTGTTCAAAAATAACCAGAAAAACAACGAAAACAACCAATGTCAACAATCATGCAACATTACAACGAGAAATCCTATAGAACAAATGTCCTAAGACTCAGGCTCAGTGTTATTGTCATCAAGGCCCATGCTATTGATCTTATAAGGAAGACGTTGAAGCTCGAATTGGACTTGTTGATTTTGAGCATCAAGAGCATCCATCTGATTAGAGATGTAGCCTCGAAAAGAGAATAACTCATCCATAATCATCTGATTTGTAGGCATGGGAGCAGATGAAGAAGACTCAACATGAAACTCAGAAGGTTGATGTTCACCAGGGTTAGTAGAGACATTTGTAGTTGGATTAGCATGTGCAACCTGTCTATTACTTTGATGCATATAGAGTCTATCAATAGGATCCCAGAATAAACCCATTTTGTGGATCACATCCACATCGATCTTACAATCGCATGCATCAAGTGTGACTTTGGATTCACTAGTAGTGGATACACCAAAATTCTCAAGTATGTTGGTTATGAAGATTGCATATAAGGCAAGGGGCTGCGAGTTTCTCGTACAGACCACATATGTCTCATTACTGTCAAAGCCCAATTGATTTCAAGGTTATGCTTAAGAGCATACATCAATTGTAATTATATGTCAATGATTTGAATATTTTGGAAGAATGCCTTAGCTAAGAAAGTAATGAAGCAAACGATCTTCGAGATTGAGATTTATTACAGTAAGGATATCTCTACTTTTTACAGTTTCACCTAAAGCTAGTTGCTTACACATTTTGATTTCCCTTTTAAAGAATCTACATATAGAGTAGTAGAACTATTTTCTATCATAATTATCCCATTCACATGCAAGACTGAAATATTTTATGCTACCTTGAGTAGGTATATTACAACATATTGAACTGAAAGTCTTCACATCTAAAACAATTTCTTTTCCTTTCACATAGGATTTTCGACGATTTTTCCTAAATTTCAAATTGCAATAACATACTTTAACAAGTTCAGGATAGTAGGCTTTTGATTTCACACAGAAATCAAAAAGATCTTGTTGCCTTAGTAGAATAGGAAAATGAAAATCTTCAAACTGAAAGTTACTTACATTGCCATGCTGAAGAGAAAATATGGAGCGTCCAAGGAAATGTTAGGAGAAAACTTTATATTGTTCATCATTAGCGAGAAGACGTGCTAAATCCAAAGGGTTAACTTCAAAAGATGAAGAACCTTGCTTCTTTTGAGACACATTGGTACGGTGCTTCTTAGCCCTTGATGATGAAACCATTGATTGAAGTTTTGACAAAGTTAGGTTTTGAGGTTTGAGAGATTTGGGGATTTTTTTATTAAGGCCACTAAACATGAAATCTATGGAATTGAAGTGTTTAGAATTGAAAATGTGATATGAAACGACTCAAAAATCATGCAAATTGGATCAAAAATGAGGGTTTTGGAGAAACAGTACGGTAAACACGAAAAGAGAGGTTTGAGGAAGAAATGTTTGAAAAATGAGGAGGGAAACCTAAATACTGGTCAAAGTAATCGGTTACTCAACATAAAAAATTCCCAGATTTCAAACATACATCTTAGCTAATCGATTACACAAGAGGGTAACCGGTTACTGACAGTTCCTGCTCAATGTTGTAATCGGTTAATCTCTAGAGTAATCGGTTATTGACCCTATAATTTCGAATTTTAAGGTATACTGATGCTTTGTAAATCGATTATGAAACATATGTAATCGATTACACACCCGAGAATTTGAAAATTTTAAAAAGAATTAAGCAATTTTAAGTACAAGTAGACATAATATAAGTACAATGAAGCAAACATATAATCATGAATAAGCATTTAAGACAAGTAAGTTTCATCAAGTATACCTAATTCTCGTCTAATTTTATAGAAAGGTTTTTGGGCCAAATGTTTAGTAAAAATATCAGCTAATTGGTCATGAGTATCAACAAATTCTACAGACATGCCTTTGGACATGGTCCCTAAGGAAGTGATGTCTTATATCTATGTGTTTGGTTCTAGAATACATTACTGGATTCTTTGTGAGATTTATAGCAATAGTATTGTCACATTTTAGGAGAATGCATCCTAAGTCTAAGTCATAATCTCGTAATTGTTGTTTAAGCCACAACACTTGGGCACAACAACTACCTACCACTATGTATTCTACCTTAGCAGTACTTAAGGCAACACAGACTTGTTTCTTGCGTGACCATGAGACTAGTGCATTTCCTAATATATGACAAGTACCATTTGTACTTTTTCTTTCAGTTTTGCATCCAACAAAATCTGAATCTGAATATCCTACCAAATCACATATACTTCATTTTGGATGCCATAATCCAATGTCAGTTATGCCTTTTAGATATTTAATGATTCTTTTGACATCAACTAAATGTGTCTCTTTTGGTTTTGATTGGTACCATGCACACAAACAGACACTAAACATTATATCAGGTCAACTATTAGTTAAATAAAGTAGGGAACCAATCACACCTCGATACTTTGATATATCAATGCATTTTCCAGCTTCATATGTATCGATGTACGTACTAGAACTCATAGAAGTGGCTATTGGCTTGCAGTCTTCCATTTCAAATCTTTTCAGAAAATCTCTGCAGTATTTGGATTGACTTACAAAAATACCATCCTTGAGTTGTTTGATTTGCAATCCAAGGAAGTAATTTAACTTCCCCATCACAGACATTTCAAGTTTCCCTTACATCATTTTTTCCAAAATCACTACCCAAAATCTCATTAGTAGAACTAAAAATAATATCATCTACATATATCTCAACAAGAAGAGTATGATGATTAATTTTCTTAATAAAAAGTGTAGTGTCGGCCTTTCCTTTGCTAAAACCTTTTTTCAAGTAGAATGTTTGTTAGACGATGTACCAAACACGAGGAGCTTGCTTTAAGCCATAAAGAGCTTTCTATAGTTTATACACATGAGAAGGATGTTTGTAATCTTTAAAACCTGCAGGTTGTTCTACAAATACTTCTTCTTGTATATAACCATTAAGAAATGCGCTCTTTACGTCCACTTGATATAACTGAAAATTTAAAGAGCAATCATACACAAGTAACAACCGAATAGCTTCAAGTCTAGCAACAAGAGCGAATGTTTCATCAAAATATATTCTTTCTTTCTGATTGTATCCTTGTGCTACCAGACTAGTTTTATTTCTAACAATAATTCCATTTTCATTAGATTTATTATGGAATACCCAACGAGTTCCTATAACATGTCTATTTTCTGGTCTAGGTACAAGTTCCCAAACTTCATTTCTCTCAAACTGGTTCAACTCTTCCTACATAGCAAGAATCTAGTGTTCATCCTCGATTGCATCATCAATCTTGGAAGGTTCTATTTGAGAAACGAATGCCATGTTTAAACAAACATCATTTAGCTTTAAACAGGTATTGATATCCTTTCTTATGTCGCCAATGATGTTGTCAATAAGATGATCTCGATGAGTTCTCCATTATTTTGGTAAATCAGAATGAATATGCTCAAAAGATAGAGTATCATCCATTTTTCAATGCTCAGAATTGGTTGTTGTATTGGTAAAAGAATCTTCTTTTAAAGTGGAACTTGGCAAGTCCTCTTCATCAAGAGTTAACCCATCCTTTATTATAAGATTGGTTTTATCAAAAGACATATGAACATATTCTTCGATGTTCTTTTATTGAAAATTCGGTAAGCTTTACTCGTAAGAGAGTAGCCTAGGAAGAGTAATTGGACTCAACAAAAGACACATGAACAAATTATTTCATATTTAAAACAAAACATTTACAACCAAATACATGTAAATGAGAAATGTTTGGTTTTCTACCTTTAAAGAGTTCATACGGGGTTTTCTTGAGATTTTGTCTTATAAGAACTCTGTTTGAAACTTAATATGTTGTACTAACTGCATCATCCCCAAAATATTTCGGGAGATTAGTTTCATTCAATATTGTACGAGCAAGTTCTTCTAAGGACCGATTATTTCTCTCTACAACACCATTTTGTTGTGGTGTCCTAGGAGCAGAAAAGTTGTGATTGATACCCATATGATCACATAATTCTTCATAAGAAGCATTTTGAAACTCTCCCGCATGATCACTTCTTATAGCATCGATTTTTAGAGATTTTTCATTTTGAACTCTTTTAGCATGTTTGGCATTGAATGCCCCATTCTTATGAACTAAGAATAGAGTCCAAGTATATCTTGAATAATCGTCTACTATAACAAGAGCATAGTAGTTACTACCATAACTTTTGGTCCTTGAGGGGCCAAATAAGTCCATGTGAAGTAATTGTAACGGTCTATCGAAAGAACCATATGCTTAGGTTTGAAAGAGGTTTTTGTTTGTTTACCCATTTGACAAGTACTACATAGTTTGTCTTTAACGAACTTCTTTTTGGGTAAACCAACAACTAAATCTTTCTTAATCAGTTTATTCAAATGATCCATATGAATATGAGCAATTATCCTATGCCAAAGTCATGCATCATGATTATTATAAGCAACTAAACATTTTATTGGTAAAGAAGAATATATGTCAATCATATATATATATTATTTATCCTTTTATCAATTAGTTTAGAGTTATTAGAATCCTTACTTTCGATTATGCATTTATTATGGTAGAATATCATATGAAATCCTTTGTCACATAGTTGACTTATACTCAACAAGTTGTGCTTGAGTCCCTCTACATACAATACTCCTTCTATAGTTGTTGAAGGTGGCTTACCGATTCTACCAACCTTAAGTATTTTTCCTTTGTTTTAATCACCATATGTGACATAGCCTTTGTCCCTTGGAGTAAGGACAGAGAACTTATTTTTGTCGCCTGTCATGTGCTTTGAGCAGCCGCTGTCCAAGTACCATAGATTACAGGCGACTCTCAAATTTTCCTGCAAAACAGGTTAAGTGGTATTAGGTACCCAATTTTCTTTGGGTCATACATGGTTAGTACCTTTCTCAATCCATCTATAGTGACATAAGGGCACACCATGTTTTGTAATCATGTAAGTGTTTGATGTATGCCCATGGTTCTTACAATAAGTGTATATGTGATGATGTTTATGTATCCTAGATTTATTGTTATTACAATTAAAAGCATGGATACTTTGTTTCTGAAAATTTATTTTTGTTGAGACATTCTGTTTCTTAGAAACTTGGCTATTAGAATAGCCAAGACCTCTTCGGTCTGTAGAATGTCTCTGATCTTTAATAATTTTGTCCAGATTTTTGCTACTCTTATTTAATTTATTAAGTTCAAGACTTAATTTTGAAACTTTCTTTTCAAGATTAATGTAGTTTTGACATGAAGAAGATGATGATTTATTTATGAATACTTCTAACTCAGTTTTTTGTTTTAAAAACAACTTAGTGAGTTTCACATATTCATCATGTAAATCATTAAATGCAAGTTGCAATTCAGAAGAAGAAAATAGGTTAGTTTCATTTACCTCTTCATCATTAGAATGATGAGATGCCATTAGTGAGAGATGTGTTTGTTCTTCATTTTCTGGTTCAGAGGCAGAACTGGTATCATTGTCTTCTCAAGCTTTGTAGGCTCTTCGTGCAGTTCTCTTTTCATTATTGCATTTGAAGGCATTCTTTTTCAGGTTTGGACACTCCATCTTCATATGACTAGACTTACCATATTCAAAATATGTGAAGTTTTGGTTTGAAGTGGAGACATCATTATTCTTGATGAATTTCTTCATTTGTCTAGTTTTAGCGCCTTTTTCCTTTTAAGGAACTTGCTGAACTTCTTTGTGAACAAACTCATATCTTCCATCTATTCCTTTTCATATTCATCTCCCGATAAATGATACCTATCCACCTTTGCTTTGAGAAAGATATTTTTCTTCTTCTTTTCTTGCTCTTCATGTTGTTCAAGCTGACTGAGTTCCAATTCATGTTCTTTACAAAAAGATCCATCTCTTCCTTTTCTGATTCATCTTCTGATGAGTCATATCTATTTGCCTTTGCTTTGAAAGAGATATTCTTCTTCTTCTTCTTCTTCCTCCTCCTCCTCCTCCTCC
>NC_032027.1:10974312-10985934 GCF_001865875.1 Lupinus angustifolius | reverse complement strand
CCTCCTCCTTCTTCTTCTCCTCTTGCTTTTCATGTTGGTCAAGTTGCTTGAGTTATAATTCATGTTCCTTAAATTTACCAAATAGAGCAACCAAGGACATTTTTGATGAACTTTTCTTTTCAGAAATGGCTGTAACATTTGGTTGCCATGTTCTGGTGAGTGATCTTAGAACTTTTAAGTTCAAGTTACTATTTTATAAGGGGGTAAATTAGTTGTTCAAAAACTATGACAGATTTTCTGCAAAATTCAAGAGTTAATAGCAGCGGAAAAGTTATGCAGAAAATTCAAGTAAATTTAAGGTGTTAAGGGAGAAGAGAGTACTCATAGATTTTATAATGATTCACATTCTTATCCACCGATGGCTACATCCAGTACTCTTGCAGCAAATGAGATTTCTTCACTAGATATTAAGAGTAGCAATTACAAATTTTCACCCTAATATTTCCTTGTATCTTACTCACTCTCTAATACCTATGTCACTCTTTGGAAAACAACATTTCCAAGTGATTCTATCCCTTTTCTTATCAACCCTTGTGACATAAAGTATTTCAACAATTTGAATAAAACTTTAACTATGGCAAGGATTGCCTTTACAAGATTTGAAACTATGAACTCTTGCAATCCAATAACTCTTTATACACTTTAGTACTAATGCTAAGAAAGTTTGAATAACTTTGAAACAACACTTAAGGAAACTTTAGAAAATATATTCTGAAAATTAAGAACAAGTTGCAAGAAGTACAGAGCAAGTATTTCAGAAAAATTTAGATTGTGTATATGAGTTGTGTGTTATGAATTATGAGTTTCAATGCCTCTAAATAGGCTTTCCGATCAGTCATAACACCTCTATGAAAAGGTAGGATTCGATTGGAATGAAACAATTTCGTTTGGGGTGAAAGTTGTGTAGTTTGAATCTAAAAACTGGTGCAATAACTTTGAGTAATCGATTACCCAAAAAGTATGTCCAACTGAGTAATTTATTTTCACAGTTTTTAATTGATTACTCAGAGGTTGTAATCGATTAGACAAATATTTTGTTCAACAGAATAATTGTTTACCGTATTGTGTAATCGGTTACTCAAAAGGTGTAATCGAATAACCTCATCATTTTTTGTTAGATAACTTGTTTCTCACTCATGTAACCTATTACTTAGTTCTACTAACCTATTACTTAGTCATAGTAACATGTTACTTAGTCATAGTAACCTGTTACACAGTATTTTGAAAATTGTTTTCTATTAAAATAATTTTGAGCAGTGCTACTATTTATATATAATAGAGTATAAGGATATAAGTACCTACAGACTTAGATTCTAAATCCTTGAAGCTTTATCTTCATTGTCTTCATAAGTATTCTTCATTTTCTTTTTTATGTGATGTTGGTGTCTTCATCAAAACCATGTCAAGGTCAGGAATAAGATCTTCTACACAATGTACTCTAGATTAATAAAACTAAGTTATATGAATCATTATGCATATATCTATGTCTAGTAGTCTATGTCAACATGTTTGAGAGTTATAAAATTACAATATTATTTATGTGTTTAGATACTGATAAAGTAAAATGCATGAGATGACAAGTAATAGAAGTCTATGTATAGAAAATATATCAATTATTGAGTTATGCAAGTTTAGAATTATGCAAGTAAGAGACTAAGCATTTTATTCAACAATCATGCAATAAGATGATCAAGCTTAAAGCAAACATTTAGCACATACAAGAACACAAAGATAATCAAAACTTCATGAGTTAATATAAATTTAATTAGTGTGTATACATCAAACTTGTGTTACATTCAATTTTGACAAAGGAGTATTTAACTACTCATGTCCACACAATGCAAGTAAGATAAGGATAATACAAAATTCATGGGGTTGTAGAACCACTCACAAATGACCATATAGTAACTCTTATAGTGCTTACACTTAGTTTCCGTTATCTAAGTGAGCTAAACTCTCTAAAAACTTAGGAAATAAGTATTACAATTTGAATGTATCAAGTGTGTGTAAAGGCTCGAGTTGGAAGTTCTTAAATAGTATCTGGATGTTGGCTTTTGCATTGAGCGTAGCCTTCAACTAGCTAGGTGCAACCTTTCAATGTACCAACTTGTGTTGGGCGCCACTTCATGCGCTCAGTGTAGAGGTTGCACTAAGCATGAGTTTTCCTCCTCTGAGCGTGGCTTGGTGCTGAGCGTGGAGCTCAGACTCTGTCTGATCTTATCACGATCACACTGAGCCTTGCTGGGTTTTATCTAGGAACTTAGTTTTTTTCGATCATTCCGGCGTAAGCCTGTAAACACTCCATGAATGATATTTGGTCGTTTATATAAGTTTTAATCATGTATGAGTATAATTTCATCTATTTGTGTTGATTAAGTGAGTAATGTATCATAAAATTAGTGTACATTATATGATCAATTTGACATTGAACATAGTACTAGAGTATAAGAGAGAAAATTATTTTTGTTAATTTTTAAATTTATTTTATTGAATAATAATTTTAAATTATGATCGTTAGATGTTGTTTTCTGCCACATGTTGCTATCTCATTCTGTATTGGATTCTACAGTACTAGAGATGATCTTAACCCGTGATTAAGAGTATACTATATTGTACATGAAGTTAGACCCCAATATCACATATGAGGGAGAAAATAGGTCAGATTGCCTTTCAGGGCTTAGTACCTAGTCTATAACAAGCAATATCAAGTCGTTTTAGTAAACAAGTCAGACTTAAGCTTCTGAAAAAGCCTTTCTAACCAAAATAGGTCATGCTCAAGTTTTTTAAAAATTCTATTAATCCTAACAGACTGACCTATGTAATGTTATTATATATTTATATTAATTATTTTTTTGAAATATGTACTCAAAAAACTAAATAATAAAAAAATTATGTAAACTCACTAGCACTTAGAGATTAGGCCGTTTAATAATTGGACATTTAGTTGTTGAGACTTGGGCTAAGTACATAACTATACTCATGTAAATATGTAATTTTAATTGAATAAGTGTGTAACCTGAAATTGCAAGTAATGGTGACTAACCATAATTTATAGTAACTTCTGGTTATTTCTCCATCTTATCCTATGCTAAGATATATTTCTAATTTCTCAACCTTATCAAATTCTCTGATTCATTGAGAATTTGAAACTAAGTCAAAACTGACAACCGAAAATGAGCTATGTTTGCATATCACTTCACTAGTAATTTAATAGATTGAACAATTTGGCCAATTTGTTTGAAGGTAGTTGATTTAAAAATCTCTTTTGCTTACATATCACTTGTATTCGTGCTTTGGTTGTTTTGTGCTAAGACTTTCCAAAACATTGATCACATGCTGACTTTTCAACATGTTTTCACAATCTATTTACCTTGTTATTTAGTGGAATGATATGTCCTTTTCAATCTTGTCCACTTCAAAATGTAAAGTTTTATTGTGATTCAATGTTATTTGCTAAATAAAATGTTGCACATTTTTCATAGAAGGAGTGAAGAATGTATATTTGGTAGAAGATGTTTCCTCTACTGGTTATTTATACACATTTCACGTATATTTGGTATTAAAATTTAGTTTAGGCCTAATGATAGAAGTTGTGTTATTTTAAAAGTTGATTCATGGAAATTGATTAACTTGTTTGGTTAAACATAAACTTAAGTGCTAAGTTAGTTTGGCTGGGAAGTACGTACATTAATGATTTTTAATTCTCTTTCTATATATTTTTTCTTCCTAGGCGTAAACATGGAAAAGTTATTGAAAGAACTTATGAATATTCTGTAATAAATGTGTCAATGAGCAACTATTTTCCTTCCGTTTAAATTGGAGTTCGCTAAACTGCATGAAATTATTGTATGTTATGGTATTTTGAGTAAAATTATATAATTTTAACTTTAGTCAATAATTTTTATTCCGAACTAGAATGAAATTATAATAGATAATAGATAGAAAATTATAATTTTGTCATTTTGTTTAAGGTGGTTGATTTAAAAATCTCTTTTGCTTACATATTACTTGTATTCATGTTTTGGTTGTTTTGTGGCGAGACTTTTCAAAACATCGATCACATGATGACTTTTCAATATTTTTTCACAATTTGTTTACCTTGTTATTTAGTGGAAGGATATGTGCTTTTCAAACTTGCCCACTACAAAAGATAAAGTTATATTATAATGCAATGTTGTTGCTAAAGAAAATGGTGTACATTTTTCATAAATAGTGAGAAGATAATTGGAATTATTGTTGTGGATTCTCAAGTTTGACATTGAACCCAAATGTGAGAACAAAGTGGGCATAATTTTGTAATAAATTTTGATATGCTTAAGCAATGTATAAGATTTGATATAAGATATTATGTTGTGAACACCTAATTTTGTCTGACATATTTACAACTTAAAAAAAATACAAGATTCCAAAACAACAACAAAAATCACAAAAATAATATTTTTTTTTCTAGATGCTCCGAAATCAATTTTTCTTCTAATCCTAATCAACGGTCAAGTAATTACCAACAATTTATTTTTGAATTATTAATCATCAGTTTCGTTTTTAATTACATAAATAAATAAAAAGAAATAGTTAAAGCAGTTTCATTCTTAATAATAAAAAAAGAGTAAAATTAAAATAGAGGGATAAAGGCAAATTCATGTTTATGTTGAATCATTATGGACTGCATTAAGATAGCAATGTCTAGAAAACGTTTACTGTGTTGTGAATTGTGATCCTTATTACGGCAATTAAAATTTCAATTAAAATTTTATGAAAGGAAAAGAGCTAACGTTCAAAGAATGGAAAGCTAAAGTTGGCAAATAAAGTACATGAAAAGCCCTGTAAAATGTATAACCTGCCCTTTCACCCATATACAACCAAGTCTTCACTTCTATCCTATGCACTAACATGTAACCTAGCCTTTTTCATCTGTCAAGCCAAGAATTTGTAGTTACAAAACGGAATTGAAAGTAATAAAAGAGAAACACCTCACCTTACAACTCATTATTTATTTACATTATTTCTTTCTATCTCTAGGTACAAATACAAACGACCTCTTTTTCAAATGAGATCCTTCTCTTAGACTTATAGTTTTCTTTTTCATTCTAGCTTAGTATCTAGAAAACTAAGTGAGTTAGACACGAGCACTGGATGAAAGGATGGTCTCCGTTTTCTCATCACCAACCCCAATTCCAATACCAATCCCAAAACCCATCAATAAAGGTAACTCATTTTCATCTTTCCTCTTCAAAGTTCCCTTCGTTGCACTCTTTATCATTGCTATTCCACTTTTCCTTTCACAAGCTCTTCATTTTGTCAAGCAAACTCTGCTTACCAAGTTCTGGAATCTCATTCATCTGCTCTTCAGTGGCATTGTTTTGGCCTAGAGTCTTTTGGTTAGGAGAGGTAGAGCAAAAAATACAAAATATTGAAACTGAATCCAGTGTTGTTTGTGGTATTTCTAGTTGTGTGTCTAGTTATAAAGCATGGAATAAGCACCATTTTCTACCATTTTTTTACCTCACCATAAACTAAGTCCTAATTTCCTTTAGAATTTAGTCTCCGTCAAACATCTTTCATGAAATTCATGGGAGGTAGAATAATAGTAAGTGGTGGCTTTGGTGCAATTCCCGTTCATGGAAGTGGAGATATGAAGGCTAGAATCCCTTCTCTATTTCGATCAGGTCCTCCATTGACTGCCATAGATAGGTTCTCACGGGTTCAACAACAATAACAACAGCCTCATAATAATGTTGCAAGGAATACTCATGTAAGAACATGATTGCAACTAAGAGGGGGTGAATTAGTTGACTTAAAATTAAAGTAACTTTTTCTGCAAAATGTAAGAGTTAATGTGCAGCGGATAGTATTGCAGAAAATAAACAAGTATAAAGTAAAGATGTAAGGGAGAAGAGAGTACACAAGGATTTTATACTGGTTCACCTTCTTGTCCACAGAAGGCTACGTCCAGTACTCTTGCAACACAATAGATTTTCCACTAAATATTAAGAGTTGTAATTACAATATCTCACCCCGAGATCTCTCTGTACCTTACACACTCACTAATATTTATACCTTGGAAAACACTTTTCCAAGTCACTCTATCCCCTTTCTATTCACACCCTTGTGAAAGAAAGATTGTTTGTAATGAATGAAGAATTACAACAATGGCTTTGGATTGCCTTTACAAGTATGAAATATTATATCACTTGCAATCCAATCAACTCTCTTTATATGCTTAGTAATAATGCTCTTTAAGTTTATAAAACTTTGAAACACTTTACTTCAAGCAACTCAGAAAAATAGCTTTGAAAGTTTGAGTTCAAGTTGCTTAGAAGTGCATAAAATTATTTCTGAAAAGTGTAGGAAAATTGTGAGAAAAGTGTGAAAGAGTTATTCAAAGATTTGTCTTCATTGTGAGTTCTAAAGCCTTTAAATAGGCTTTACAATAAGCCATTATGCATTTATGAAAGAGTATAAATTGTTTGGAATGAAGGCATTTTGTTTGGGATGAAAACTCTAGAGATTCAAATTTGAAAAACTGATGTAACAACACTCAGTAATCGATTACATCATTGAGTAATCGATTACCCAAATGTTCTGTCCAACAGTAAATTTAAAATTCACTTACAGTAATCGATTTCAGCAATTTGAGTAATCTGTTACTCAGTAATCTGTTACTCAAATACAGTAATATGTTACTCAGTAATCTGTTACTTAAATATAGTAATGGATTACTCTGATCAGTTTTAAGTTGGATAACTCTTTTTCTCACACATGGAACTTGTTACTTGAATTAAGTAACCCGTTACACATCTTTTCAAAAATTGTTTTAAGTATTTTCAAAGTGTTTTATTATTCTTTAAAAATAGTTTGAGCATTACTACTTTGCATAAGTAAGAGTTTTAGGATAGAAGTATCTATAAAGACTTATTCTAATCTTCTTGAAGCTTTAATCTTCTTGAAGCTTTAATCTTCTTTGTCTTCATAAGTATTCTTCCTTTTCTTCTTTTTGGTGATGTTGATTCTTCATCAAAACCGTGGCAAGGTCAGGAGCAAAGATCTTCTTCACAATGCAAATGTTTTTTATGATGATTTTTACAAGGTTTCTTCGCTTTGGTGGTTGTTTAACCTATAGATTTGGATGTCCTAATTATTCTCAATAAGGGAGCTTCTATGAGGAAATCATGGCAAACGGAGAGGCTTTGAAGTGGGAAAACCATTCTTGACCTATTCCTTAATATACTCAATAGTAGTATGGATGTTATTATGACTATTATGATTCATTAAAAAGTATTATGGTTAATCAAATATCTCTATCAAATTTGATGCAGTGCAAATATTAGTTTTTGCTACTTCATTTGTCTTAAAAGACGATAAGATTTCAACAATTTTTAATACATCTTTGAGATTTGATGTGGTGCAGACATTAGTTTCCACTGCTTCATCTATCTTAAAGACGATAAATTTCAAAAATATTCAAATATCTCTTTGAGACTTGATGCAGTGTGGACATTAGTTTATGATGCTTCATCTTTTCTCAAAAATAAATAAAATTCTAATAATATTTGTTATCAATACCAACCAATTTTCAAACTAGAACTATGTAGTCTTGATTTTCCTATTGCACTTAGGGATATGTAGGAGCAAGATAAACTTTTGTCAAATACAAATATAAAAATTAAAAATATTTTGTTTTAGCAATTGAATTTTGAATAAATAATTTTTAAGGGTATAAAAGACCATGAGATTAGCAAGGGTACCGTTTTAATACGGGCGAACGAAATGCTAATATCTTCATCGATCTGTAATCGACTTCCGAGCTCAGAATCTCTGTTCAAAGTCCATATTATCCAAATTGGGCATAAATGATAGTTTTCTACATTTTAACCGCAAAAAACGTAGTGGTGACTCCAAATCAATTGAGCAAGGTAGAAATCGAGTTCACCTCATCCTAAGTCGTAGAGCCGGTCTTCCAACCGAAAATCAAGTCGCAACATATGTGTTCAAGTTTTTCCTTATATCATCAAACTTATAACAAATTAACTATAAATTAAAAACTATGCTTCAAGTAGAATATAAGTATACTCCAAAAGTTGACATATGTGATACACACATGATGTAATATATGCACCTTAATTTCTAATTTTGTATTTGCTATCCCTTTGAATATTTTTACAGGTTAAAAATGTCTAATTCACTTTAGAGTACAAATTCATCTATTCCTACCATAGTTACTGAAACTACAATAGGAAATTCAAATATGTGGAAATCAGACTTTAATAAATCATCTTTTATCCCAAATCATTACTTTAACTTGGAAATCAAAGAATAACATATGCTAAACAACCTTTTACACATAATACCTTTTAAAAATGAAAAAATTTCAACAAAAACTCATAAATATTTTGAACTTCCTAAGAATAGACATAAACTTTTCTTAAACACGATAAAGGTTCATTTGATGTTCAAATCATCACATTTTAACATATTCAAATACTAACAATAATTTCTAATATTTCTAAAGCAAATAAACTCATCTAACCTTGTCCAAAGATATAGTTTTTCCATCTAAGAACAAGGAAGAAATTTTAAGTTTTACATAAGTCAAAAACTACACAAAGGTTCATATGATTTCATTATCATCCCCTTTAGTCATGACTTACAAAATATTTAAAGAAAACAAAAATAAACTCAAATCTATGAATAACATACTAAGAGATCATGATTTTCTCATGGTGTATGTGGAGAAAAATGGAGAAGAGAAAAAGAGAAAGAATACATTAACTTTCTTTAGGAGAATTAGTGTAAATATGAGAGGACATAGTGAGGTATTTATTTATAGGAGAGCCTCACCCTCTCTCAAATCTGAAAATTAATGAGAGACAATCTAGCCTTAGGCTAGCTTAGGTGGTGTGTCTAATGGTGGTGGAGTGAGGAGATTTGGTGAGCGATTTAGGGGATTATGGAAGCTTTGAGTTTGCTTGTTTCACAAGCCATTGACCCATGATGTGATTAATACTCCGACATGATTGATGCGACATGATTTCGCAATAGAAGTCGTGTTCGAGTATTATCGGGTAACTTCGTCCGGAAATATACGATCTACCGATTTTTGGTTTTTTGCCCGAAACGTCAAAACTTGAATTTTAAGGTGAAAAATACCTAGAGTTCACTTACGGACAAACTTGGTGCCAATTTTGAATAGAAATAATATTTCGAAGCCAACGGAGAAATTGGAATTCGATTCTGAGTTACGAAACTCAAAAATTGGGCAAAACTTGATAAAACGACCCGAAATCGTCTAGGAAACTTTTATTCTCCAAAAATCTTGAAAAAATAGGGAAAGCAATAATATTATAATACAAGACTAAAACTCAACTGAGTTTTAGCCTAAAACATTACTAATTAATTTCTATAATTAATTCATTAACAACTAATTACTTAATTAAATGTGCTCGGAAAAACACGGTGTTACATATGGTTCTTTAGTGGGTCCCCTACATCAGTGTGGACATGGTCTAGAATGCTCTGAGTCCTGTGTTGACTAGCCTTGAAATTAACTCGTGTCTGTTTCTCGAGCATACAATACTTGCACAAATCTAGCTTGCATTTGCTGACTCCCCTCAACAGTGCTCTTTTGCATAGTTCTGTTATGCCATGCACACTCATGTGTCCCAAACGCATGTGCCATAATTTTGTAGCACCATGGTCTGAATCTACTGATATATCTTCAGCCACTCCAGCAACTCCACCTACAACCGTTCTCCCTAACAACTTGTAAGTGTTCCCTATAGTCTGTCGCGGCCCGATTTTCGGATGGAAGACTAGCTCTACGACTTGGGAGGAGGCGAACTCGATTTCTACCTCTTCCGATTGATTTGGAGTCGCCACTACATTTTTTGCGGTTAAAACGTAGAAAACTCTCTAGTAAGCCCAATTAGGATGATTTGGTCTTTGAACAGAGATTCCGGACTCGGGAGTCGATTACGGATTAGGGAAGGTATTAGCACCCCGTCCGCCCGTATTAAAATGGTAACCTCGCTAATAACATGGACTTTTATTCCCTTAAAAATATTTATTTAAAATTATTTATTTTTATTATTGAGCCTGACAATATTGACTTTGGTCCTACGTACTCCTATTAAGGGGATCAAGGCTTACGTAGTTCTAGTTCGAAAATTGTTTAGCCACTTTGGTTAATTGTTAATGTTTTAGAAAATATCGATTAATTTATTGAATTGGTTAATATATAATTTTTTGATTTAATGAAACTAATAGTTTTAGAGACGGTGTAGGTCGTAGACATTCTCCTCGTTTTCGGGGGAGTTAGAGACGACTCGAATCATAACCTTACTATAAAAATCCCAATTTATTTGGTAAAATAGTTTCTAATTATTTATATATATAGAATTCAACGATAAAATAGTTTATTAATTATATATATATATATATATGGAATTAATAGTTTACAGATAGTGTTGGTCGTAGACCTTCTTCTCATTTTTCGGAGAAGTTAGAGACGACTCGAACCATAACCTTACTATAATAATCCCATAAAATTTATTTGGTAAAATAGTTTCTAATTATTTATGGATATAGAATCTAGTGATAAAATCGTTTATTAATTATATATGTAGGGAATTAATAGTTTAGAGACGGTGTTGGTATTTTTCGGAGAAGTTAGAGACGACTCGAACCATAACCTTACTATAACATTCCTAATTAAAATAGCTAATGTCTAATAATGGATACTTTCAATTCCTTACAATTTCACACCAACTATATCAATAATAAATTACAACAACCAAAAATAAAAATAACAAAAAGAAAACTTATTGAGTTAATTAGAAGGGCTAACCCCATTTGCACGTGAAGGGGACCCAAAAAGGAAATGAAACAAAAGAACATCAAGTGATTGGTACGAATGGGTCTTTCGTAACAAGCTAGATGAATCTGGCTTGATCATTAGAAATAAGGCTCGCTTAGTGGCCAAAGGCTACAACCAGGAGGAGGGCATCGATTATGATGAGACTTGTGCTCCTGTAGCCAGACTTGAATTGAGGCCATTAAGATGTTATTATCCTTCACATCTATCATAAATTTTAAGCTCTTCCAAATGGATAATAAGAGCGCTTTTCTAAATGTGTATATTCAAGAGGAGGTGTACGTAGACCAACCACCAGGGTTTGAAAACTTCAAATACCCGAACCATGTATATAAACTCAAGAAGACCATTTATGGCCTGAAACAGGCTCCCAGAGCCTGGTACGATATGTTGAGTTCGTTCCTATTAGAGAAAGGGTTTGAAAGAGGTATGGTCGACACCACTCTCTTTATCCGTAGATTAGATAATCATGTTTTACTTGTTCAAATATATGTTGATGATATAATCTTCGGATCTACTAATGACATTTGTTGTAAGGAATTTTCTGAGATGATGCAGGGCAAGTTCGAGATGTCGATGATGGGTGAGTTGACCTTCTTCCTTGGGCTTCAGATTAAACAAATGGAAAGTGGAATCTTCATTCATCAATCGAAATATTGCAAGGAATTACTAAAGAAATTTGATATGGAGCAATGTAAATATGCATCTACTCCTATGGCATCCTCATGCTATCTAGATAAAGATGAAAAGGG
>NC_032027.1:10971089-10974212 GCF_001865875.1 Lupinus angustifolius | reverse complement strand
AACTTTGATTTTGCAGAAAAAGCAGCCATTATTTTAAGACAACTATCCCCCCCCCCCTCTTAGTTGCACTCTGATACTTACAATTGGCACAAGAGCTATATTTGGGTAATTTACTCTCAAAGTTTGATCCTAACCAAGATGGCCGGAAGATCTTTCCTAGGAGAAGGCTCTAACATCAACCGCCCTCCAAGCTTTGTTGGAGAGTGCTACGACTTCTGGAAGATCAGAATGGAGAATTTCATTGAATCCCAGGATTTGGATATTTGGAATGCTATTGAAGAAGGACCCTATGTTCCCTTCACTGTTATTAACAGTGTAAGAGAAATAAAGCCGAAAACCTCATGGAACGATGAAGATAAAAAGAAGGTACAATATGATTTGAAAGCAAAGAACATAGTAACCTCTGCACTTGGCATTGATGAGTTTTTCAGGGTATCTAATTGCAAATCTGCAAAGGAAATGTGGGACACCCTTGAAACAACTCATGAAGGAACCGAAGAGGTAAAAAGGTCAAGACTTAATACTCTTTCCCAAGAGTATGAAATGTTTCGCATGAAACCTGGAGAGAAGATCCTTGATCTACAAAAGAGATTCACTCATCTTACAAATCACCTTCTAGCACTCGGCAAGCGCTTCAACTTTGAATTCACAACCGCTATATGCAAATGTACAACATCTTCAAGCTATTTCATCAAATTTAATGTGGTGTTTGTCATCATCAAAAAGGGGGAGATTGAAAGTGAAAAGGAAAGTGCAAAGTGTCAAGGATTGCACTAGCAATGTTTTCCCTATGTTTTGGTGAAGACAAGGAGTTAGTAAAAGCTTGAAGATGACTCAACAATCAACATGCCTAGAACTTAATTGTCATATCTAGACTAGGTTATATCAATAGAGTTATATTTCTAAGTAGTCTGGGATGTGTGCCTTAGTTAGTGAGTCTAGGGTAGGTAAACCTAGATGCATGTCTCACAAGCCATTAATATTGACATATCATCTAGTTTATTATGTGTTCATGCATTAATCATACATGTTATATGTGCATATTAGGCATAACATAATTACTAAAACATTTATAGGAGTCAAGCATAACATATAAGTAGTTTACCATTTAATCATGTATTGAAATATGTTGGTTACTCGATTAACCTGGAGTCTTAATCGATTAATGTGTTTGTTTTCTGTTTTAACTGCGTAACTGAAAATAACGGTTTGTAGAGCCAAATCTGTTTTGTATAAATTTGGTAACTTGCAGAAATGTGTAGCATTGCATATTATTGTTTAGTAACTATTAGAGAGCATATTTTTGTGATTTATTGCATTATAGGCAGAAGAGAGATGCATGTGTGAGAAAGAAAGATTAACATGCTTAGTTGATATTGTTCATGATGTATTGCATGTAGTTTTCATGTGCTTAATCTCATTCATTCTCTCTTGCATGTTCGTGCATTCTGATTAGAGATTAGATTCTGCATTATATGTTTTGTGTATTAACTCGCATACATTCATGATGGCTTGTGTTACTTGAGTGTGGGTTAATCTTTGAGTTTTCATTGTTGTATTTTGAGCATATTAGTGCTTAGTAAAACTTTGTTTTTGTATATTGTTTTGTACATGAGGTTTTGTCTCTTGATGTCTTACCACCATTGAGATTTAGTGAATCTTTACCAAGGCTTGGAGGTCTTGAATTTAGAGAAAGAATCTTGATTGGGGCTGGATTGCGAGAAAGGTTTTCTTGGGCAATAGGGATAGTCAAACCAAGGTTAGAGGTTCTTGAAATTCAAGAAAGAAGCGTCTAGAGTCTTGTAATTGAATTGGTGTATGTAACAATACAAAGTTTTCAATATAGTGAAGAGAAATCTCCCAAGATCAGAAGGGGAGGCATGGATGTAGTTTGCAAGTGGACCACAAACGAACCAGGATAAAAATCCTATTGTGCAAGTTGTTCTCTCTCAATCTCTTTTATAATTCAAGCTGTTTTAATTTTGTTTGAAGTTGATATTTTGCATATTGCTACTGTGCCATATCCTTGTTAATTGTGCATAAAAATATATGTTGTATCTCTGCTTGTTTATTGGTAAATAATTGTGCAAGAAGCCAATCTGCCATTCTGTTTATGATACGTGTTAATCGATTAAGCTCACTGGTTAATCGATTACCTGGGTTGTTTTCCAGAACCGGGTTTTGGTGCGAGAAGCGGTAATTGATAAGTGCTACACCTATTCAATCCCCCCCTTCTAGGTGTGTCTAGACCAATGATACCTAAAATTTTCGTGTTCAATCTGAGTCCCACCAAGCTGAGTGGCCTGAATGTGAATATGAACAAGGGTAACCGAGTTTGCGCCTTGGGTAATGATTTATTTTCCATCTAAGGGGGATATGATCCGCGCTTTGAGGGGTATTTGAAGTTAGACCATCGATCAAGGGGACATGGTTCACGCCTTGGGTGAGTTACTTGACTGTCATCGAAGGGGGACATGGTCCGCACCTTGAGGGGTATTTGAAGCACTGGTTAAGGGGACAAGGTCCACGCCCTGATTGAGTTATTTGACCACCGTCAAATGGGAACATGGTTCGCGCCCTGGTTGAGTTATTTGACTGCCGTCAAATGGGGACATGGTCCACACCTTAAGGGGTATTTGTAGTTGAGCACTGATCAGAGGAGGACAAGGTTCACACCCTGGGTGAGTTATTTGACCATCGTCAAAGGGGGATATGGTCCGCACCTTGAGGGGTACTTGAAGTTGGGTCGGATTCCTGCTATAAAGACATAAAATGAACAATGTCTCGTTACCATATATATTTTGTTGCATTATAGGGGGTTGTTCGACCACGAGTGGGGTTGACATTACACTTGTTTAACCATGAAAAGAAAAACTATGGGGATCTTTGTGCTTGGGTCGGCGCAACATACATGCCACTAATATAAGTGTTCAATCTTGGCAGCCGAGGGGAGATTGGACAAAAAGGCCCAATGATCTATTAGTCGCTAGACTCGTTGTATAAGCTGGGAGTTCCTTACATGTAGGACTGTTAAATTGGGGGATGGACTCTCCTCTGTTAGCCTGACCATCCATCTCCACCATGTGCACTCCTTTCATTCTTTTTATTGGGGGTGCCCCCCCC
>NC_032027.1:10884377-10970989 GCF_001865875.1 Lupinus angustifolius | reverse complement strand
TTTATTGTCAGAAGACCACGAAGGCTCATTTGGTAATAGTTGCGGGCACAATGTTGGCTTCCCCGAATGGTGCACACTCGGAATAGTGTTGGACGACCCAAAATAGTGTTGTATACTGAGTGGCAATTTATAACCATGGATTTTTCCTAGATTGTTGTGCTCAGGGGTTGGTCACCAATTGTTAACCAAACACTTAGGTAGCCCCTTGGGGTTATACCTTGGCCGATAAATTCTACTAGTTGTTCGTCATAGGGTAGCAGGTCATGGTCGTTTAGTTCCATCTTAATGAATAGAGCTTCGAATATGATATATGTCGAGCTTCCTTGGTTGACAAGGATTCGGGCGGTCTTCTTGTTGTTTAGTTTTGTTGTGATGACCAAGGGGTCATCATGCCCGCGGATGACACCTTCATAGTCGAGATCGTTGAATGGGATGAGGGGAGCATTCCGACTGATGTGTTGTGAGTGGGCATTTCTTGCGGTTACTTGCATGATTTCCCGCGCATATCGTTTCTGGGCCGATCTTGAAGTACCGCGCACAGCGAATCCTCTAGAAATGGTGTTGATGTCAAGCGGGGACCGCTGCCTGCGGTTGCTTGGGTGGTACTTGTCTTATGTAACTTTGATCGAAGGACAGCATTGTTGAATTTCTGGTGACGTTGTTGCTATCTGGATGGTAGGGTTTGCTTGATTTTTGGTGGTTACTATTGTGTATGTACGCCACAAACGATGCCAATGTTTTTTGGTGGATGGACGGTGTGGTCGGACTGGAAGTCCAAGTAAGAGGTCTTCTGATTCTAGATGGAAGTAGACTTGGACGTGTCAGTGGATGTACCTAAAATGGTTTTCCGATGGTCAAGTCGGTAAGACTGAAGAGCTAATGCCCAGGAGCAATAAATGAGATGTGTGAAGTAAGTATAATATATAATGATAAGTAATGAGTTCTAAGTGATAAGGGAATCGTATGATACTTCTTGTTGGGGAGGGTCCTATTTATAGTGATTGTGGTGGATGACATGACTCTAGAAGGTACTGTTGACATGATCGACCATTATGGCATGTCGGGGGCTCCTTTTTCCATGTCAAGCAGCTCTAGAAGGACCATAGTCTATGCATAATTAACTTGTAACTTGTGGCAGGTCTAACATCCATATTGCAGTCTATCATTGTCGTGTTGGCAGAGATAGGTGAGATTGCAGGTGGCATGGTAGTAGGTTGTTGGCGACGTGTCAGATGAGAAGTGGTCCTAACCCCAATCTATGTTGCCTGGTATGAGGGGAATTTATGTGACTAAGCCCTTTGATTGGTTATACCCAGTCTTACCTCAGTGGTCATCCTAAGCAGCTAAGACATCCGGATAACTGGGATGAAACATATTCCTTATCCTAACCCACTCAATTCTGAAACATCAAACCATAGCCCACTCAAATCTTATTTATGTTTTCTCCTTCTCTCTCTATTTTTTGCATTTTCGTTTTCATCTCCATGTGTCACATACATGAGCTTATCTGCATGCATGTCATGTGGGCAAACTCACATGTGTTTTTTTCTTTGGTTTGAACCTGAACATGTGTTTGATGAGCAACATGTTGGTGAATAATCATTGTTTATTTGCTCACAATGTGTTCAATAAATCTCTTTTTCTACGATTACTACATAATAATCACTCTATCACTTTTAAATTGGGTGGCTCCTTTCTTTGAATAGTTGATGCTGAACATGGATAATATCTAGTAATGAAAAGATAAATTATTGTTTTTACACTTATAATGAAGGAAAAAATATCATATAATTATATTTAAAAGATAATAGTGACATATCCTTATATTATTTCATGTTGTTTTCTCTCTATAATGGAAAGGATCCTAACTCAATGACACTTAACCTTAGTTGTTGAGAAAACGAGCAGGGTTCAATTGCTAGGGTGGAATCAAGGAGGTTCTAATCGAAGAGTTGGAGGTTAAAAGGGAGGCCATCTTGGATGGAAGAAAAAGTGAAGAGGAGGAAGAAGTGAAGTATGGTGAGACTAGTTTGGTGATGGTTGGTGGGGACGAAAATGTAGGTGGGTTTTGAATATCATTAAGACGTAATAAGTAAAACTAGTATTGCAGTGGTGTAGTTGATTGTATTGTATAGTGGGGTAAAGCTCATTAAATTCCTAGATTACCAAAATGTAAAAAGTTCAATTTCTGATGGCGACAATGGTTGAAATAGGTAGTCATGCATCCAAAAAATATTAAGGATGAGATGATATTCTTATTAGTACCAAAAAATGGTGTAGTTGATTTTAAAGAACTGAACTAAACTATAAAAAAAAAGTGGTTCGATTTGGTTCATGGTTCTTTCAACATAGAAATCAAATTGATCATTCGATTAAGTTTAATTTATTGATTCACTTGCTTTATTTTCTAAAAGATGAAAATGTTGTAGTATTTAAGGTTGTGTTCCATGAACCAATTTGGGATTTAGACTTAAAAACTATAATAAAAATTAGGGATTTAATAAATCCTTTATGCATAAGGAACAACGGTGACTGATAATATAGAGGTAACGAAGAATGGTGGTGACTAATACTTACAGAGGTAAATAAGAGTGGTGAGAAGAAGGCATACAAAGATGGAAAGATCACAAACTTGTGACACTTAGCATTGGGGCAGAAAGGACATGAACTTGTGTAGTGAGATATGTAGTGACATTGTATTGCATAACAGGAAGGATACCATAAAATTAGGATTTTTTATTATGGGTGTGGATCTGGGTTTAGGTCTAAAAATTTAGTAACTTAATGAACCCTAAATCGAATTGAATGTAATTCATTTCGCAACAAAAAATCTAATTTGATTCAATATTGATTCCATGATTCCGATTGAAACCACATATACCCCTCTGTAGGACCAACACATTGCATTGAATGGTCCAGCAGGTGATCTACCATGCTTGCTCATAAATTTTGTAATCTAAGATATGTATTTTCTATTCATGCTGTCAAATGCAATTAAAAGTTAATATTTTAATAAATCATAATATTTAGAGAAATGTTCTAAATTTAGAACTTGGAATGAAATGTATGTTAATACTTTTTTTTGTTGGGGAAGAAACTTGATTTTGTTGAACGTGACCAAAAAATTATTAATGTTGTCTCTTGATTATGTTTCTCCTTCTAACTTGAAACACTAATAAAAGTGACTCCTCACTTTCAAACAATAATTCACTTCTAGATTCTTAGCATTACATTCAAGAAGAGGTGGCCTATCCTGATGGCTCCTTTCATGATTTTTAAGTTTTCCTTTTCTTTTCCTAAAAAATAACTCACAAACACACTCTTAGAATATTTTTGTAAATTGATTTTTAAAGGAAAATGAAAGAAAATAGAAGATTTTAAAGATATATTCCAAACATCATGTTTCTCTGCCCTCTAGAAGGCCAAAATCTTGATTCAATGTAGCACATCATTATATAACCTTATATGAGTATAAAAGTGAGATTTAGTCTCATAGCAAGTAAACTTAAAAGTGCAAATATTCCTTCACTAGAATACTCTGTTACAGGTTGTCCAAGAGGAGGTTTCTATAGTAAATTAAAGCATTTCCATGGGAGAATACTCATTTCATCCTCAAGTTTATTACATTTTCTCATAAATTAAAAATAACATCTATTTTTTCAACACAATGATAATTTCATTCTTATTCATATTTTAGTCTCACAACCTACCCATACTTTTATCTTTTATAACAAATAATTTATCTCTCATTCTTTCTACTTTTGGACATTTTCTTATAAGAATAAAGTATAAAAATATTCTTGTACAATGAGTATTCTTTGAAAAATAAGGATCTCACATTAACAAATGATGAAGAATATTTTATTTCAAAAAGAATGCTACAAGAATGCATTGATGAGATGCTTTGAGGCTTCCACCTAGTATAGTCAGGAGTAGATAAATATACACAACATTAGCCTTACAAGTGATGTTGTTATTTTTAAGATGATCCTTTAACCTTCTGGGACATGGCAAGCAACTTTACCAGCTTCATCCAACATATAACCAATGATACAACCAAAATTTCATGTCTAGACTAAGTGATAATACATAGATGAAAACAACCAAATTTTCTCCATTCACCTGGAACACGATTATAGCAATCTAATGTACATTTTAATGAAAAAGAAGAATCTGGAGTTGCTCCCCAATGATATATATACTTCAATCAGCAGCCAAGAGTCTCTTGATTCCTACCTTCTCGTCCGAGGAGAGCCAAGCTGGGAACTTGATGTTGAACTTTATCCGTAAATCTCCCTTCTTCGTTGGATCCTTTGAGAGTGGCATCCCTTCTCTTGCAACAACCTCCTCATAATCGGGATGAATAACATTGTTCACTGGTATGGTTAAATTTCTGCCATCCAGTGTAGTGATGTTCACTGTATAACCAGTTAAGGCATCTGCCAATGAAATATTCTGCGTGACAATCAGATCATTACCATCGCGAGAGAAAACATCATTTGGTCTTTCGTCAACAATGAAAACAAGGTCTGCCAGGGTCATATTTGGCAGTTTGTTTCCCTTCTCTTGGAAAGTGATCTTTGTCCCTTTTTTCCAACCAGGCTTGACATTAATTGTCAAGATCTCCTCCACTACCTTCATTTTGCTTCATCCACAAAGAAAGAAAAGAGAATTTGTCAGGAATTCAGTTTAAGTTTGAAAAAACTAGGATTTTGATAGAAGGTGCAAAATAAGTTATGATAAAGAGTCCTTCATATATAAAGGAAAGTTCATCAATGCAGATAATTAATGAAAAAGTCCATGCAATTATGGTTCAAATAAGGTGGAAGATAACAAATACAGAAATTGTGATGCACAATGAACTTGATAAAACTTTAGCTAACTCCCGAATAGGATCATATCATCATATCTGGCACAACTTTAAAGAACACTATCAATGCCATATTCAAAATAAGACCATGAAAGTTCAACTACTTTTCTTAGTTTTTTTCTGACTGCGTTAATTGATGGGGCATTCTACCAAATAAGACCTTAATTCCATAACTAGATATCTTACATGAACATTAGGTATTTACCCCTTATCTTGATATTTAGACTACAGTAAATCATACAGACCAACAAAGAAATTTTAATTGGCTAAGGAAAACTTCCATGTTCCCATTATCACCTTATTCTGTTTACTCTAACATAACATCCAGTATCACCTAAGAGGAATAAAAATACCCAGCATCACCATCCTTGCAGATGCCTATTGCAACTCATAGAACAAAACTACTCCTATGAAGATTTTCTATTTCAGAAAATTCATGGAAAAACCTCCTTGAGTAATTAAAAGAGTTATTCAAATTAATTCCGAACCATCGGTACATTACAGAGGAGGAAGGATCAACTGTGGTGTGTTTTAAAGTCCAAAGATTCTTCAACAATTACTAGAAAAATCGAGGTTGCTTTCTCTTTAAAAAAAAGAAGCGAATACCATACAAATAACTGAAAACCAATGCTGCTTCCACCAGAACTACTATATCTTCCAGCATATTCTATGTCAGATAGATGAATTAATGAAAATAAATAGATAATACCATTTAGCATTAAAAAGATTTGTCCACAAAAGATCCAATTAGCAAGTGTGAAGTTTTTCACGCAAATTTACTCATTACAAAACCAAACACACATATCAGTCAGCAGAGAATTTGGTGATGAACTAAATTAAAATTCAGAAGACGCCAATCAATCATGTAAGGCTAATTATTTTCTTCAGTTTATTTCAAAGTTCAAGCCTGCTAAGCTCAGCAGAACTATTAAAAACAACTATTTTACTAAAGTTGACACCCCAATTAACATCTCTCTTACATCTGCATATGATTCCTCTTTTCGAGCTCAGAATAAACATAATGCTTCAACACCCTCCCACTAACATCAATATGCATGCTATGAGGTATTACTTGGTGCATGAACAAAAAGTGCTCTCTTATCTTTAGCTCCATTCATTTAGTATAACCAAAATAACCCACTTATAAACACATCTTATTCTATTCTGTTTATAAAATAAAGAGTAAATACTCATTTCGCTCCCTCATGTTTTTCGAACTTACCAGTTTGGTCCCTCAAAAATTGAAAAACTCAAAATAGTACCCAAAAATATCAAATGTGGGTAGATTAGTCATTTTTAGCATATTTTATAACATTTGATAGGGGCTATTTACTCTAAAATAAAATATGCCAAACATAGAATAGAAATCACATATCATGTTCAATCGAGTTCTAATACATTTGCCAAATGCAGAATAGGAAATAGCACTAATTATAAACATTTCATATTAAAAACATTAGCACTAAATGTAGTATCACGCATAGCTAGGAAAGTAAGAACAAGTACTTAGTACTCACCCATTGGCATCAGCAACCTCTCTAGAGATCTTCATTTTCTTAGTAGTCCCTTTATATATCTCCTCAAGACTACATGGTAACTTGCTCTCAATGGGAGCGGCCTTACGAGGAGTGCCACCTTGACTCACATGTAATCCTTCAAATCTATCATCACCACCAAACATTCCACTAGAAAACCTCGACCTCATGCCATCCCTAGCACCACCACCTCTTCCCATGCCCCCAAATGGGCTTGAGTACCCGAAAAACTCAGTGAAAATGCCATCCGCCTCTTGAGGATTGAAACGAAATGATGCTGGAATATCTCCTTTGGAATAGAAAGTTGTTCCACTAGAAGAAGTAGCATCAGATGGTGACACCTGACCCATTAGCCCCTCTTCCCCATATTGTTCATAGATTGCTCTCTTTTGAGAATCACTCAACACCTAAAATATAACAACCCATTTAAAAAAATTTAAATTTAGATAAATAGTTTGAAAAGGCTAGCGATTTTTTTCAGAACTCTCTGCCTGATTAGAAGAGGCCTAATCTCCCGAATACAATCAAAATCGAGTCTGTTTGTGAGTTGGATTTTGAAGTGGGAGAAAGTAAAAAACGGAAGGTTTCAGAACCTCTCGGCAAATGTATATGGCTCGCAAGTCTTTCTCATCCTCTCATTACTCTCCAAAAACCAACATCCAAACTGAGCTATCAATATATTTGTTACATTGCATATAATCCAGAAATCAAAGCAAAACTCGTAGTTCGATCATTAAGGATCAGTTTGCGGTTGGGTTTTGGAGAGAGATAAAGGGAAAGGAAATGCTTCAGGAGCATGAATACAGTTGTGAGATGATTATGTTGTCTTCTTTTTTTTCCATTCTCCTCGGAAACCCAACTCACAAAACCAGGCACACATAAATAAAAGAAATAAGAAAAATATATTTGAGAAACCCACTTACATCATAAGCTTCTGAAATTTGTTTGAACTTAGATTCAGCTTCTTTTTTATTGTTGGGGTTCTTGTCAGGGTGCCATTTCATGGCGAGTTTTCGATAAGCTTTCTTCAACTCTTCATCTGTGGCGTTCTTATCGACCTGTAAAATCTTGTAATAATCAACACCCATGTTTTTCTGGTTGTTGTTGTTCTTCTACTTTCTTTATCTTCTTCACTTTCTTGGTCGTTGTGGTTCTTCTTTCTCCTTGTCCTTGGTCAAGGTTCTGAGATTCAACTGGCAATAGGTATAGAATGGGGATTCATGAAGGTGGTATCACGAAATCATGGGTTTCTGATATGTTGCGAAATCTTCGGAGTTCTGATGGTTCGGGACTGGTATGGAAAGTTCCAGAACTCGCACTAGATTTTTAGTTTTTCTTTTTAAGAAAAACGTTTTACTTTAAAAATAAATGACATTTATCTTTTCAATTCTTTTAATTTAATTTTATCCACCACGTTTTGGTCTAGTAAGGTAAGTTCGTATTAGATTCTCATATTGAGGTCAGAGGTTTTATTATTGGAAGTTAGAAATGACACTGGTTAGGAGAAGCATGCACGTATCTCGAAAATGAGTAATACATTACCTAAAAAATTTGAGATACTCTTAATAGTTCCAAAAAATTAATTCTATTTTTTTTCAGTTTTTGTTATAAAATATTAAAGTAGTATTTACTCTAATTGATTCTATTATTCATGACATTTGTTTGGAAACGAGTCAAATAGAGCTTAGTATGATAAGGATTTGTTTGGTTCAAAATTTGATTCGAGTTCAATACGATTTACTTTTTAGTTCGACTCAATTAAAGTTCACAAACTACTTGAGTCAACTCGAATTGGTTCATTTGGACAACTCAAATAATTAATTCATTTTTAAAAAATATTACAAAAGGTTTTATATATAAATACAACATTGTTTATATATATAATAACTACAAACATAAAAATTAATTTAACAATAAACATAAAAAGTAAGTTTATATATATTATATATCAAACTGGTTCATTAACCTAACGAGTCGAACTGTATTCATCTCAAGTTCAGCTCGATTATTTAATGAGGTTAATTTTCAACTCAAGTTCAACTCATTATTTGGTTCATGAACCAAGTTTATTGAACTAAATAACAAATCGAATTTTAAACAGATACAGACTTGCAACTTGATGCGGGAGAGGCATGATTGCAGTTCGGGGGGCACTTGTGGTGTATTCGTTTGTAGTGAGTATGGCCTCTTTCTCGTTGATCAGTTCGCCTCTGCTCTATTGATAGGTCTCCATTCCTACCCTATGGCAGTTTTGTCAACGCCTTTAGTCGATCTGGTCTCGGGATCGATTTATTGTAAGCATGCTTAATAGATTTAACTCTAGTATCATTAAAAATGTTTTCCAATTTTCTTAATTCTACAAGTTAATAATAACTTGTGAAATAGGAAAATTGTTATTCAAAATCGTTTTTAATACTTGTTTGTTGGTTTAAATGTTTATTATTCATGTAATATATATAATTCGGAAAATTTCACAAAACTTCCTTAAACTTTATGTGTTTTATAAGTAGACGCTATAAACTATTTTTTTTCCTAATTACTCCTTAAACTTTAGCTATTAGTGAAAATTGATCTCTACACATGCAATTTTAAATTACTAATAATAAAATTGGAATTAACACATTAGATCATGTAAGATTGGCTATGAATTTACATCAAGTTATGTATAAACTTTTTCAAGATAAGGCAAATGAAATAAATTGTATTATCACAAACATAACTCACTTAGAAAATATACTAATAATTTATGTCTATGTTATGATGATCCTTAAATAAAGCATTGTGCAGTTGATAAATTTTAGTTGAGTGAGAGTTACTGTCTTTAATCCTTAAATAAATTGATTAACAAGTTCAATTCTATTTATCATGGATTATGGAAGAGCATTGTGCAGATAATGAATTTTACATTAAGATTTCAAACAAATTTTAGTTTAATAATGGTTTCTGATGTCCATTTATATGCATTTTATTGATTTTTTTCCCGTTTCAGACTTTCAGTAGAGAGTAAGAAATGGTGAATTTCATTTTTTTTCCTCAACCAAAACAAGTAATTGAATTATTTATCTCCTATTAGCCAATAGCATTCAAATTCAATGTAGTTGTTGGACATCATTCTAACTAATTGAACTCGTGTATCATTCAATGAAAAGGACGAAAAACTAAAGTGATGTAAATTCATAGTAGTGAACCTTACCTTATCTAATTTATTAATTTCAATTTCATTATTAGTAATTCGGAAGAAAAAATAGTTTATGTTGTTTACTTGCAAAACACATAAAGTTTGAGGGGGTTTTGCAAACTTTTCCATAAATTATATATCATACTTTGTGTTTAGTAACTTTATATTTTTTTTTTGTTTTAAAGGACTTCTCTTTTTAATTGATTTTTTATTAATTCTTTTACATTAACTTATAATAAACATTCAATCAAAATCAATTAGTAGTAATTGATTTGAATTTTTTTGTCCAAATTTTTACAATAAACCATAATCTTTATGTAATGGGGAAGAATTAATCACTAACAAAATTATTATTTTAATTATTACAAAATTTCAAGAGTAAATTACACTAACACCCCATGAGTTTTAGCGAAATTACACAAACCATCACTCTCTTTTCTACAACTACACAAACCTCCTAATTTTTATACATTCATTACACCGACCACCATTGCATAAGAAATAAGTGTGATTTTTTGAACAAAAAATGTTATAAATACAATTAAGTTAAACAAAACATGGTATACTATAGAGACAAGTCCAAATAATATATGAGTCGATACCTCTTTATTATTTTTGGTTCGTTACGATATAGTATAAGAGCGATTTAAACAATATCTCTTTAGAATTGTTGATGCATTTTGTAACAAAAATAATAAAGATACATTGATTTGTATATTATTTGGATGTTTCCTGACAATATATCATGTTTAACTTAATTGCATTTATCGTATTTTCTTTTTAAAAGGTGACACTTATTTCTAATGCAAGAGTGATCAGTATAATGAAAGTATAAAAATTAGGGAAGATTTGTGTAGATGTAAAAAATTGATGAGTAATTTATATAATTTCACTAAAACTCAGGGAGTATCAATGTAATTAACTCAAATTTCAATTAAATTGTAACATAATTTATATTATTATTGACTATTTATGTAATAATTGAATCAATTATATACTCGTGATTCATTGATAATAATTGGTGAATCAATTCCTTTGATAATAATTAGAAAATTGAATAGCTTATTATTTATGAGTTCAATTCCTCTTCAATATTAGATGTTGAATATCATAATATGAGGAGAAATAAATGCATTTAAATTTTTATTAAATAAAATTCAAAATTATTATCATTAATTTTTTTCGTCATAAATCACAATCTTATTCCAGGAGAAGATCTACGACTCTGGTTTATATAATAAATAATACCACTTCAAAAAGAAAGTATATCATAAATCAAATAGTTATTGTACCTTTTGTTACTACTTAAGTGTTTATCTGAGTTTAAGAAGCAAAAAAAAAAAGATAATAAAAATAAAAACCAAAAGTTAAACAACTTTTTGAAATTGTTTTTGGTATGATCAAGATATTCCTCACCTTGTTGAGAAGAAATTAATTACTTCCAAGAAATATCATTCCTAATAAGTATTGTTCTTAGGAAAATTATAATAACAACCAATAAAATTTCAATCTAAAATAAACACCAATAAAATTTCAATCTAAAATAACCACCAATAAAATTTATAGTAGAAGTTGAGAGAAGAAAAAATAATACATGAAAATCAATACTTATATGTGATGAATAACCTCTAAAACTTGGTTTTCTTATATAATTTTTTTTGCAAATGTTGTTACACGAAAGTTAATTACCTTCGAGCGATTGAAACTAGCAGAGAACATTCCTTTTTATAGAATAGTCCCAAGAACAAGTGGTTGCCTATTGCTTTTGTCCTTATAATAATAGCATATAACATTCCTTTTAAAGGAATAAAATGCTTTCTAGTTTTAGCAAAAGTACATGAAAAGTTATCATCCGAGCTAAAACGAATGTTGAATGGATATAAACATTTGTTTGTCTTAATGTTGATTTAATCCTACAGATCTTCAAATTTATCAATGAAGTGTCGTGCTTTCTAATCGAAGACTTAGAAACATTTTTCTGGACTACTGTTATATCATATTAGCAATGTAGTAGTTGATGAAAATCATGAAGTTCATAAATCTTTCATTTCTTGAATTCAAACGAGCCTTAACCATAGATGACTAAAAAATACAAACAATTAAAATTTCTAGACCAATCTTGAATTGTCAAAATTTCAAAAAAGAGGAAGTTCACAAATTTTAGTAATTATCTTTTGATTTTTGAATGAAGTTTTTGACATACCACTAATCAAAGAAAAGAAGAATCGAAAATTAACAAAGCTCTTCTTGTTGAAGAAGAGAGTTAAAGAGATGATGATAATGAAGAATAAACAAGAATTTGACACCTTTTTATTAATGATTGAAATGAATTAATTACAAACTTGATGCTTCTCAATTATATAGGAAGAAGAATCTTTTAACAACTCAAAAAAAAAAACCAACCAATTTAACTAACTTAATTAGCACATGCTAAATATGACAAAATACATGAATAACATAATAACTTGGAGCACAAGTAATGTGACTATTGATCTTATGCCTAGATTTCTGATCAACTGATCCTTGGCCCTGCCTAACTGATGCTTGGCCTGAGTGAGCCACCTAGGCCAAGGCTTGGTCCTTAGGGACAAAGAGCCCTGAATGTGCAAGGCTGCCTTGGCTCTGGCCTGGTGCGTGAAGGAGCCTTGAGCTCTGGCCTGGTGCGGGAAAGAGCCTTGAATGGCCTGAGACATGTGTAGGATGGCTCTGGCCTGAGCTTTGGCATGATGCATGTATGAGGCTGATTCTGCCACTAGCATGGGCAGAACTGAGACTGATGCTGCTACTAGCATGGGCAGGGCTGAAGACTTAGGCTTAAGGCTAGTTATAACATCAGTCTTGAGCACATTAGTTCTAGGCAAGAAACTCACAGTATTATTAACAATAGTATTAACAATATTCATGTTATTATTCTCATAATTAAGCCAAGTGATCTCGCAAGTGGTTAAGGCAAGGGCCCTATATTCTGCTTCACAAGAACTTCTGGAAACATCCTCCGCTTCTTTGATTTCCAAGAGATCAATGAATCTCCTAAGTATATGCAATATCCACTTACAAATCTTCTAGTGTCTGGGCAAGATGCCCAATCACTATCACTATAGGCCTTCAACTGCACAACAGAATTGGCAGGAAAGAACAAACTGAGAGCAGGGGAGCCTTTAATATGTCGAAGAACTTTCATGGCAGCAATGTAGTGCAAATTGGTAGGAAAAGCCATGAATTGGGCTAGTTGATTGACACAAAAAGTTATATTTGGTCTGGTGTTGGTCAAGTATATCAGTCTTCCAATCAATCTTCTATAAGCATGAGGGTCTTTAAAAGGTTCACTCTTGTCCTGGTGCATATGAGCACCATGGATCATAGGGGTAGATGATGGTTTGCATCCAATCATCCCTGCATCAGATAGGATTTCCAATGCATGCCTTCTCTGGTTCATAGAAATTCCATCTTTGCTCTTAGCAATTTCAAAACCAAGGAAATATTTTAGATTACCTAAATCTTTGGATTTGAAGGTTTTGTCCAGGATTTGTTTAAGGCTATTGATCTCATCAATGTGGTTACCAGTGAGGATGATATCATCCACATAAACTAAATATGGCAGTGATTAGATCTTTGGATAACCATTTGATGAACAGAGAGTGGTCACCCTGGGATTTATGGTATCCATTTTTGACAAGGAAATTGGAGAGTTTGGCAAACCATTGCCTACTTGCCTGCTTAAGACCATATATGGATTTCTGAAGTTTGCAAACTTCATTAGGGCGGGTATGGGAGAGACCAGGTGGTATGGTCATATAGACCTGCTCATGTAACTCTCCATGAAGGAAAGCATTGTTAACATCTAGTTGTTTAATGTGCCAATTGTGTATGGAAGCCAAAGATAGCACAAGCCTAACAGTTGATATTTTGGCAACAAGGGAAAATGTCTCTAGGTAATCTACCCCCTCAGTTTGGGTATACCCTTTTGCAACTAATCTAGCCTTATGTCTCTCAATACTTCCATCAGATTTATACTTGATTTTAAACACCCACTTGCATCCTATAGCAGACTTGTCCTTAGGTAGGGTGCTTATGATCGAAGTATTATTTTCTTGGAGTGCACACAACTCCTTGTTTATGGCTTCCTGCCATTGAGGGAATTTAATGGCTTGGGAATAAGTCTTTGGCTCAATGTTGGTAGTTAAAGACAAGACTCTAGATTTGTGTTTCATTGAGAGTCTATCATAGTTTAAGTATGAGGATAGATGATACTTAGTAAGGGTTGTAGGAATACTGGTTCTGTTTAATAAGGCGCAGTGATAATCTTGGAGGTAGGTAGGGGTCTTAGGGACTCTAGTACTTCTTCTAAGATTCAGGTTCTCACATTCCCTATGAGTTTGGTCACTAGATTCCTCATCCTGATGTTCTATATTCCTTCTGTCTTTAGGTGGAGAAAATGTAATGTCCTCAAAGGTGAGAGGGTTAGATTCACATGGTGCCTTACTGATATCTGGGTTGGTTGATTCTTGAGGAATATAAGGAAAAATGTTCTCATAAAACACCACATTTCTACTAATCTCTATGGCTTTATTAGACATATTGAGGATCACATATCACTTAACTCCTTCCTTGTATCCTAGGAAGAGGGATTTACTTGATCTAGGATCAAATTTGTCCCTGGAATGGCTATGTGTACTAACATAGCAAAGACATCCAAAAACTCTCAATGAGTTCATATCAGGCTGGGTCTTAAACAAGACTTCATGAGGAGTTTTGTTCTCAATGATAAAAGTAGGGAGGATATTTACTGTGTGAGCAGAGTGTTTCAAAGCAAAAGACCAATAAACCTTGGGCAACCCACTTTATATCAATAGAGCTCTAGCTACATTCAAAAGATGTTGGTGTTTTCTCTCAACTATTCCATTCTGTTGAGGAGTATAAGTGCAAGTGGTTTGATGTATAATTCCCTTATTAGTATAGAAAGGTTTCATGTTAAATTCAGGGCCATTGTCACTCCTTACAATCTTTACTTTGTGGTTGAGTTGATTTTCTATCATTAAGACAAATTCTTGCAGACTTTTAGAGGTTTCTGCCTTAGACCTCATTAGATATACCCAAGTATATCTGTTATAGTCATCAACTATGGATAGGAAGTACTTATATCCTTGAACAGAGGGGACATGAAAGGGTCCCCATATGTCAACATGTATCAATTCTAATCTATGAGATGAGTGAGTGCAACTTAAAGGAAAAGGCAACTTCTTTTGTTTGGCTCGATGGCATACATCACATATGTAGTCTTTACGGAATTCAACAAAAGGAAACATGTTCTTTATTTTATTCATACAATTGTGTGATGCATGTCCTAGTCTAAAATGCCATACATTTGAATCAGATATAGAAGTAGAAAGATTAGTAGAAAGATTTATATGATGTAAGTGTTTAGGGACTGGTAAGACATATAGGCCATTGGTAGACTTAGCTGAACCAATCATCTTCTGGGACTTCTTCTCCTGGATTTCACAATGGTTAGTATCAAAGAATAGCATACATTTGGATAATGTTGTAAGTTTAGATATAGATATTAAGTTATATGCAAAGTTGGGCAGATATAAGACATTGTGAATGATCATCTCTGGGAAAAGAGAAACTGTCCCAACAAAGGTTGCTATTACCTGATTTCCATTGGGCAATCTTACTCTTATAGGCTTTACTTCTCTATATGTAGAGAAATTATCCAGGCTGGAACTTATGTGGTCTGTGGCACCACTGTCCAGAATCCAATTTATATAGGAGTTAATGGTTTTAGAATTACCTGATATTTTGTTATTGAGGCAGGTGGATGTAGCTGATAACACACTATTAGTGATGTTATTTGAATCATTTTGACATAGCTTCCCAGGTTCTTCATTAGGCTGCTTCAGCATACTTATCAATCTTTGGTATTGATCCTTGCTCAATCCATACACAGGTTCACTTTGATTTGTTTGTTGGTCCAGGGTGTGTGTTGGATCCTCCCTTCTTGAGCTCACCACTGAGAATACTCTATCATTCTTTCCAAAATTGGCTGGAAATCCATGCAATTTATAACATGTTTCCACTGTGTGTCCATTTTTCTTACAATGCGTGCAATACTTGTTGTTGTTGGAGCCCTTGTTCCATGAGCCTCTTCTTGAACCACTTGAACTGCCTCTTCTTGAACCACTTGAACTGCCTCTTCTAGAGTTAGTTGGTACAAATGCTTTTCCTGACCCTTGGCCTCTTCCAGAATAACTTCATTTTCTCCAACTGTTTGACACAGCCATTGCCTTAGAATCCAATTCTTGTCCATACATTTGTCTTTCTTGTTGAATTATAAGGGCAAACACCTTACTCATGTTAGGCAAGGGATCTATGATCATGATTTGTGACCTGACCCTTGCATATGAATCATTAAGCCCTCTAAGGAAGACTATCACCCTATCCTCCATTATGTGACTCCTTACATCAGAAAGAACATCGCCACAACATTGTACTTCACATCTACATTTCGGCATGGGCCTAAAGTTGTCAAGTTCATCCCATAATGTCTTCAATTATGTAAAGTAGTTCGATACATCAAGGTCTCATTGTGTGAAGTTTGTGATGGTTCTCTGCAATTTTGTAAAAATTTCCTTGAGAAAATCTTTCACTTAGCTCATCCCAAATCTCATAGGCCTTCTCAATCCATATGACACTTTGTGCAATTGAAGGTGTCACCAATCTGGTTATCCATGATATTACGATGTTATTTGCTCTCTCCCATACTCTATAGATGGGATCTGTTTTGGCAGGCATCTTTATTGATCCATCAACAAAGGGAAGCTTCTGTTTGGATATGAGGCTCATTCTCATTGCCCTTTCCTATTGGTGATAATTCTCACCATTCAAAAGAGGGGAGACAAAGGCACTTGCAGGATTTTCTGAGGGATGCACATGGTAAGGCGAGTCTAGATCTTGGGCAGGATTGGTGTGCGTGACATTGGCAAAAGATGATGTCTCGAATGACATGATGAATGTAGCAGCAGAGCTCTTGATAGAGCTATGATACCATCAAATAAAAGAAGAATCGAAAATTAACAAAGCTCTTCTTGTTGAAGAAGAGAGTTAAAGAGATGAAGATAATGAAGAAGAAACAAGAATTTAACACCTTTTTATTAATGATTGAAATGAACTAATTACAAACTTGATTCTTCTCAATTATATAGGAAGAAAAATCTTTTAACAACTCAAAAAAAAAACAAAAAACCAACCAACTTAACTAACTTAATTAGCACATGCTAAATATGACAAAATACATGAATAACATAATAACTTGGAGCACAAGTAATGGGCCTATTGATCTTATGCCCAGATTTCTGATCAACTGATCCTTGGCCCTACCTAACTGATGCTTGGCCTGAGTGAGCCACCTATGCCAAGGTTTTGTCCTTAGGGACAAAGAGCCCTGAATGTGCAAGGTTGCCCTGGCTCTGGCCTGGTGCGTGAAGGAGCCTTGAGCTCTGGCCTGGTGTGGGAAAGAGCCTTGAATGGCCTGAGACATGTGCAGGATGGCTCTGGCATGAGCTCTGGCCTGATGCATGTATGAGGCTGATGCTGCCACTGGCATGGGCAGGGCCACTAGCATGGGCAGAACTGAGACTGATGCTGCTACTGGCATGGGCAGGGCTGAAGACTTAGGCTTAAGGCTAGTCATAACATCAGTCTTGAGCATATTAGTTCTAGGCACATTTGTTCTAGGCAAGAAACTCACAACATTATTAACAACAGTATTAACAATATTCAAGTTATTATTATCATGATTATCATTTATTTTGATAACTAACTGAAAGGGAAAAAAGTAACTATTAATTCTTGAAATAACATTATCTCCATAACACAAAAGAAGTAATATTTTATATTTATACACATGGTTAGTGTATATTTTTTTTTTTGTGAAATAAAATTAGAGGTTTAATCTATAATCGATATCAAGGCTTGATTTTAATGTTTGGGCCTAAGCCAAATTCCAAAAGCCCATCTGATTCTGTTCGAGCCCATCAACATGTTCTTGCAAAGCAAACAGTGACAAGGGTCTTATACTGTTGTAAAACCCTAAACCATTATAGTGTGTAATCCATTACTTCTTGTTCCACATTTCCGATTATAACAAGACATGGCTTCCGTCGCCGGCGCCACCGCAACAAGATCAGTTCTCCGATCATGTTCAACTCGACGCGCCGCTTTCCGTCTTGGCTCAGAAGCTAAATCAACCCATTCTCCATTTCACATGGCTTCCAATAAACCTCTCTCCCGATCCATGCTCAGGTAACTCAAAATAGTTATCTGCTGTTATTCAACTTAATTATCTGTTTATTACTGCTCAATTTGTGGTTACTTGAACTTAAATACTTGTTTTTAGTAAAGTATCCAAACCAACGAGAGACAATGGTCTAGTGGTGTTAGTGTAACACCTCACTGGATCCCCAGATAGATCAGAATGTCAAATGTGCTATTCCTCGGAGCTACATTTGTTGTGTTGGGATTTGGGAGGGGTTGTTTTGCATCCCAAAATGGATTAGTTTCTTACCAATATCATTGGTTATACCAAAAAAACTAAAGTATCTGTATATTAGTGTTGAATATATTGTTGCTTGAATTATATGAATAGATGTGGTGTGATTGATTTGTTGTTTGAATTGTTTTTGTGTGAGAAGGTGTCGTGTTGAATCGAGTTTCTGTGTGGAATCCATGTTGCCATACCATATGGCTACTGCTAGTGCACTGATGACTTCAATGCTCTCTGTCTCTCGCCGCAGCTATGGTTGGCTTTCTGAAGGTATCATCTTTGCTACTATTGCACTGCAATGAATAATTTGTTAATAATGAGAGGTTCAGTTTGATTATCTGAATGTGGAATGGTTTTTGGTTTAGTGACATTGTTTTTTGTAGATTTCTATCTATGTTATGTATCATTGTAAAGTATTTGCAGCATTTGTTTAGTATTAATGTATTATTACTGTTTTTCCCTGTTAGTATATGCTTAGTATATGCTTGGCTTGTGACATGGAGATAATGGTTCAAATCATGGAAACAACCTCTTTGCTTGTATGGTAAGGCTGCATGCATGATGCATATACCCTCCCTAGATTCAATTAGATGGAAACCTCGTACACCAGACCACTTCTTTTTAGTATATGTTTAGTATGGATTTTACCTTTGAATTAGGTAGCTAAACATCTGTAAGGTTGCTTGTGTTCTTTCTTCAATTTAATTCTATGGCAAGTTAGTGTTCCTATTGAATTCTTGGGTTAAACATTCACACATACTCCTCTCAGATTTGAGATATATAATCATTCGAAATATGTGTAATATGATATCAGTATATTCATAGGAAAAATGTGTTTCATATATCTGATGCTGGACCGTGTGTTTCTATAACTGAAATTATTAGGACTATATCTAAGATTGATGGATTAAGCTATGCCCTAAATCTTCTGCTTTCCCCACTCTTGCAACTAAATTTTTTAGTGAAGCCGTACACACTCCTTCTGTTTGTAGGCCAAGAGGAGACTATTTGAAGATCAAGAAGCAAAGATGGATTCACATGGATCACGGACTTATGATTTAGGGCTTTAAATAAAAAATAATCCTTATTAGAGTGAATTGCGAGATACCTAGCACATTTTTGTACATTTTTCGAGCACATTTATCTGCTCTGGGACTTTTGGTTTAGTTGGCATGGTGAATATGTACTTGGTTTGTGTCATGTTTAAGAATATAATTTTTCTTCTTACTTTTTAATTAGATTATTCAAAGTTCACCTGGAAAACAATTTTTGAGGAATAAGAAAAAAACAATACGCATAACTTTCTGGTGTTTTGCGAGTTCATTCAGAAGTAAGTTTAGATTATTGACAAAAAAATATTAGAATGATACCTTCCAACCTTTTGTCAGAGTTATTTTGCATGTACCTTCAATGTTTAATTATTTAGAATGCTGATTGATACTCATGTTTATGTGAATATTGCTGAAATTCTGTCATTGAAACAATAATCTATGTAACCTGTTTTAGGTGTCATACATTATGGGGTCAATTGATAATTGAGGTGTATACTGATCCCTTTTGTTTAACCAGATTGCATTGATGATGTGTGATAACTGTTCTGAAGATTCAAGCAATCTTTTATGTACAAATCTGCTTCATGAGACAATTTCTGCTGAAAAAACTTAGGAGTTTTGACTGAGCCACTGGAGGGACAAGTTGAGTCCCAAAGGGAACTCTAATATCTTGAGCACCTGTAATTCTTTCCTTTTTTTTTCAGATGCATAAAATGCCGCAACTTTATCTTCCAGGATTTTAGTCGCTAAAAAGGCAAATAAGCTGAATACTTTCTGTGCTTGTTGGACCAAAACTCATCTTGTTTCTGTGTTATATGGAAATTTCCTATTGAATCAGCTGAGGATGTTTAATCAATGTAAAATTAGAAAATGTAGTGAAAGCTATTTAATTCGAATTTCCGACATTGTACCTCCCTCTTTGGTTGGTCTGAATTGGCCTGTGTGCACTTTTTAACTTCTTGGATGGGTAAACCATGAACCTCTCTTACCAACATTTTTGGACAAAAATTGTATTGGCTTATGGAATTTCTTTTGAATGACTTATTTGTCTTTGGGCAATTATCTTTTTGTTGTTAAGGTCATGGGGAATGCGTTCTCATTTACTTCCTTTTTAACTTTCAGAAGGAGAGGGATCATGATGTGATAACTACCGAATGCAATACAGAATTAGAGATTATGCTCGAAATTTACTTACTTGGTGTCAAAGTTGGATTGTTTTTTATTTTGCAGTTCATTTAATGGAATCTGAGCCTTGGATATTTCTCTTATCTATAGGTCTTTTCAACTTTTGAATTCTTATTGTGCTTGGCATATTTTGTTATGACCTCTAAATTGTAACATCCACTTAGAACAATTCTTATAAAAACTATGAAAACAGTAAATACGGGTTTTATAACAAATTATGGATAGTTAGGATTAAAAGTTAGTTATTGGTCACATGATAGTTATGTGAGTTTTTTTTAAATTTTGACCGTTCAAATAAGAGCTAATGATACATATTATTTTCTCATTTCTCATAATAGTGCTATGTTTTCACTAGCTTCATAAAACAATGTATATATATCATATTTTAAATAATATTTTCATATTTTAGAAATATTATTTCTATTATTTGATGCTAGTAAAATTTTCCAAAGGTAAGCTCTAGTTTATAAATAATAACTCGTGAACTATTTCTCTTATTTGCAAGATATTTATAATACATGTTATTCTAGTCTTGCATTTGTAATATAATATTTGTTGGGCATTTTCAATTATGTTATGTATTTTTATAAGCATTTCTTTTCTAATTAATTTTTATTTATCAACTTGTTAGTTGTGAAGTATTTTTAACTTAAAGAATATTAAGAAGAAAAATCTAGTTATTTAAGTAATAATGTTATTTTACAAGTGTTTATGTGTTAATTTAAAGTTATTTTATGTATAAATTCTTTTGTATGTAATAATTAGTAATAAATCAAGTCTTTGTTTGTAATATTTGGTATTAAATCAAGTCTTTGTAACTTATAAAGATAGGAGGATATACTTTACCAAAGCATATTTTTAAGATAATGAGTTGTCAGAATAATTATTCTACCTCTGACATCCTTCAAAGCTTAAAGGATCAAAGATTGCTAGTTGAGGCACTAACAATGTCTTTAGCGACAATGTTCTAACAATCTCCTAGTGCCTCTTAAGCTAGCTAAGAATTTTAGGGTGCTTAGAATTAAAATCATTAGGCCCTAAAGTTAGGATAACAACCCCAATTAGTATTAATTTGCTTCATATCCCTATTGGTACCAATTGGCTACAAAAATTAAACAACTAAAACAAGATATCTATAGGTCTGTTTGGTGTTAGGGTATAAAAAAGACAATATATAATAGAAAATAAGATGAGTAAGATAACTTCTTATCTTATCAAGTATTTGGTACACACCATATATGATAACATTGATATGGTCATAATAATGATATTTAGATGCGTGCGTATGAAGGAAACAATGTGTTATCATATCCTGTTCATTGGTAAGTGTTAAAAATACATATTTTTCATACACTTTTTATGACAATTATCCTATGAAAAAATGTGAAAACTAACTTAATTCAACATTTTTTTAGATAAATTTTGAGTGTTTAAATAATATAATTTTTTATCATCTCTTGTCCAAGTTTTCTTTGAGTTTCATAGGAAATTGGACCAAAAAAAGAATATTTACGCTTGAAGAAAGAAAAGCTTACTTCACCTTGAAGAAATCAAGCCAAAATACATGACATATGTGTGTTTAAAACTAAGCATGGCAAGGTGTATACTTAAACTTAAGCATGACTAAGCAACTTGGTCTTGCTGGAAGAAATTAAAGTCAAAGAAAAGCTGCTCACAAAGTTGTCCAGCCAAGCACTAGGCCAGGTCAACCAGGCTGCTCAAGCAGGCAGTTGAGCATGCATCAGGTCAATCAGGCTGCTCAAGTAGGCAATTGAGCGTACATCAGGCCAGTCAGACTGCTCAAGCAGACAACTGAGCGTGCACCAGGTCAAACAGGATGCTCAAACAGGCAATTGAGCGTGGACCAGGTCATCCAGGCGTCTGGCCTACCAGAAAAATGATTGCTTGACCTAAAAGAATGGTTATGTCATGAATGATGTCACAAGCCAAGCAACTAGCCAAAGCTAGCTTCTGAGCCAAGTTTATGACCTCATGCATGACACAAACAAGTAGGAGGTGTCACCATGCATGTAGCCTAGCCCACAATAGGTTGTCCAAGCTAGTTGTCATGGGTCAGACATAGGGGCCAGACGACCAGGAAAGGGGGCCAGGCGACCCTCACATTGCCTATAAAAGGCACACCCATTCCTTCACTTTTAAAAAATTGTACGTACCATTTTTCTTCTCATTTTCGGTTCTCTCTCATTTTAGGTTGTCTTAGGCTGTTTTTAGGTATTTAGTTCATAGAAATTCAGAGGGAATGAATTTGGAAAATGAGGTTCAAAAACATGATTTTGTAACCTTATTTGGAACCAAAAGCATCTAATCTTTGGATGCATGACTAATGCTCTAAAAAGTTGGATTATGATGTAACTTTCTTGTACTCTTCATCTTCTTTATTTATGATAGTTATTTCTTTGGTTATTTTGATTCTTTAGGAAGTTCTTAATTCGATTTTAGATTGATCACCTAAAGCTTGATTTAAAGATCCAAAAAAATGTTTCTTCTTAAAGTATTGATAAGTGAACTAAAAAGTATAACCTACACCTTAGTTCATTTTCCATATCAAAGCATTTATTTTAAGCAACTTATGTTCAAGGCTAAATAATGTTAACGAAGCCTGAAGTAGGGTGTGACAACCTACTCCGATGAGTGACAGTTATTTATTATTTAGTGTATTACATAAGGTTTAAAAATCATCTTATCATACTAGAAAACTAGATGGGGTATTTAGATATGATGTATGAAATCAATCACTGGATAACACATAACTGGTATAATTTTCATATTGATATTGTTCAAGAAATTATTCTATCATTCCAGCCATATTCTCCTCTTGAATTCGTAAATAGTTAGTTTCTTTACATTTTCGTTTATCATTTCATAAAAAACACCAAAACAACTTTATGTGTTACTTTCTTACTTTTGATAAAAGATACAAAATATGAGTACATTTCTATTAGGCAATTCCTTGTGGTTCGACATAACCCTATACTATACTACAACTGAATCTTGAAAGAGATGCAAGTGTAACATAGTAAAGTACTAAACTTATAAATTTTATTTATTGATTAAAGATTCCTAAAAACATAAATTCAAATCAATTCATGGTTTGTAACTTTGTAAATAGGAATAACATACAAAAAGTGCAATTCAATCAATGAATTGTTACTTGACAATAAAAGAGTGATAAATAAATAATTTAACCGCTAACAACTCTTTATTTTGATTATTTACTTTCTGTCATTTACTTTTCCGCATCTAACAATTTATTTATTGTTTTATTCTTTGATACCAACCTTTCATAAGAAATGATATGAATAACTTAATAAAATGAGTCCGACCTTTATGATATGGTTAAAAGAATAAAAAAATGAAGTAAATAAATAAAGTCACTAATTAAATAAGTTGTTCATCACTCATCACTCAAAATTAAGTAAATAAACTTGCAACAACTAGAATTAACCTTTCAACAAAGTGATACATTTTGTTGTTGAGGGGTTCTTGTTTGAAATTTGCTTTCAACACTCATCTAATCCATCTTCCCCGTATGATAAAAAAATATACTAGGTGAATAAGATAGCTCTATCATATTCTGATGACTCCTCAAACTCTCCTCAAACTCTAGATTGCAAGAAGATATAACAAATTATCATATTTTATCTTTATCCTCATTTTAAACATTGCATGCATGGTCAAGTTAATGATCATCATCACATTCTCATCATGATAACAACTAAAGTAAGAACTCTTACTTCCCCTTTTTAAGGGTGATGAAATATACTTCACAAACAAACCCTAAAAGATCAACATAAACATTTTTACACGATCTTTAGTGTGTGGGTAGCAGATGAATAGTCAATGAGGTTCTAATTAACTAAGTAATTAATGTAAGGGTGGAGCAATAGTTAATAACTGGGTGATTAGGAAATAACTAAGTATTATGGATTTAGCCTGAGGGTCTTAAAGACCACCAGTTGTAAATAAAAGGAAAGGAAATAACCCTATCCTCGTGGCCTCATTTATTTGGTATAGAGGCCAAATTGACTAAAAATGATATGATTTATATATTTTTTTTGTACTATCAAGAATATTACATCCTATGAGTAGGGAGGTAATTCCTTTCAGATGCATGATTGTTTATCCCAACAAGTATCACACTAAAAAATTGACAATAACGAAGTTTTATACCACTAAGTCAATCCCTTCTTAAGCTATTTGATTGGTTCTATAGATTTTATGAATAGTGTGATATTGGTACTTTGGCTCACATGCATTCACGCATTAAGGATTGGACTGTAATTATAAACCCTCCAAGACAAGTGTCTCATGCATCATGCCTTATTACTATTGAACAATAATGCAAGCGATGCAAGCAATGGTCCAGAAGATCCAGAAGCAAATCATACCAGCAAAGATAACAAAATGAATGTTAATTTAGAAGCAAAGTTTGTTAATAGGTAGTTTTTCCCTTTGCTTACTTAGCCAACACCATTATATATATATATATATATATATATATTTATATATATATATATTTTTTTTTTTTTGCTCTGGAAATCAGTGTATGAAAATAATAAGATGAAATTCATTCCATCATCTATCAACAATATGGTATCAGGAGCATAATCCTGAAGGTTCTGCATACCTCTACTGTGCAAAATCAAAGATCAATCAAGAAGCCATTGATCAAGATTCATCTCTTCGCAAGCTTTTTCATCTCTGCAAGATTTCCATCCTTGTGAATTCCCCACAAACCACAAGAACAAAGGTCAACAGAAGCAAATTGACCAAGCTCGATTTTTGAATAAGATCTTCGTTTGTGCAAATTCACCATCTCTTTACAAATCCTTCTTTTATTCAAACAAATCCGAAATTCAATAATCACGGCACACTTATTCAGCTATGAATCATAAAGAGAATCATAATTCAATCCTTATCATCCCAAATTGCACAAAGTATAATCTATACTAACAATGTGTGAAGAAGATCTTGCTCCCGACCTTGACACGACTTTGATGAAGACACCAAAATCACAAAAAGAAAAAAAGAAGACCATGAAGACATAGAAGATTCAAGCTTCAAGATGTTTATAGATTAAGTCTTCATATACATACTTCTATCCTTTCACTCACTTTAATATTTAGTAGCAATGCTCAAACAAATCAAAATCATTTTTAAATAATTGGATTTGTCTAAAATGCAAAGTCAAATTGATAAGTAATGGGTTATTTGACCTGAGTAACAAGTTACTAGAAGTAACAAGTTGCCTGAACTGTGAGAACTGTGAGACAGTTTACCTGACTGAAAAAACATTTACAAAAGCAAAACTGACTGATGTAACCGATTAATTCAGTGTATTAATTGATTACCACATTGGACAAAATATTTGGGTAATTGATTATCACTTCGTGACAATCAATTACACAGAGCTGCTGAAACCAGATTTTCAAATTCAAATAAATAGCTTTCATCCAAAGTGAATAGGAATAAGTTTCATTCCAATCGTGTCTCATTTTCATGGAAACATATCTTGGTTGATTGGAAGCCTATTTAAAGGCATTGAGACATCCAAATTCATAACACATGATCACACACGATATACACAATCACACAAAAACTTTCACAACTTAGTAAATATAATTTTGCATATTTTATTCGCAACTTTGTTCCTAAACTTTCAGTTTTTCTGAAGTTGCTTCCAAATATGCTCTGCCTATTTTTTAATGTATTCCAATATAATACAATAGAATTCATTATATTTCTATTGTACCACCTAGAAAGTAAATCAAACGATTCATTTTATTATTTTTTTACTATATCTTTTTTTCAATTTTAATAAAAAGTATTGACAAACATTATTCTATAAAAGATGTTTTGAATCAATTAATGAAGTTGATTTTTCAAAAACATCATAAAAACAATGAAATAAATGGAGTTTTTAAAAAATCGTAAAAAACAATCTAATATTTAGTGAGTCATTTGTACGAAGAAAAAATCTTTAAATATTTTTAGATCCCAATAGACCCAATGCCAGATAGCCGCCAAAATGCACAAGCCCGAAAACATAATATGTGCCCCGACCACGCCTTCATAACTCCAAATACCTAGATTTGTTATAGCACCCTTGTGATACTTCAACCACCCCACGAATTGATTATTCCTAAACGAGTCATGAAGGGTATAACGAACATACCTTGTCTCCACGTTGGGTCAAGAAACTTTCAAAAGATTAAGAGTATTGTATACTAAGTATTTATATTGTGAGATTAAGGATTGCAAGTTATAGAATTGTCAAAACTTGTAAAGGCAATCATGTAATTGTTATATTCTACATCTTGGTTGTAAACTTTTTATCATAAGGGTGTGTTGAGAATGGGACAAAATAGTTCACTTGAAAAGGGAATTTACAAGGGTAGATAAGTTGTGTGTGTAAGGTACAAAAGTATCAGGGAGAGAAATTGTAATTACAACTCAAATTATCTAGTGGAAAAATCTCTTGCGTGGCAAGAGCATCAAATGTAACCTTCGGTGGACAAGAAGACGAACCATTATAAAAACTCTCTGTGTACTCTTCTTCTACTTATTCTTGTCATTTACTTTTGCTTTACTTGGTTGAATTCTACATAAATAATTCGCTACACATAAACTTTGATAACATAGCAAAAACAAAATCAGTCATATTCTCCCAACAACTTACTCACGCCCCTCTTAGCATCTTAAACTTACAATTGGCACCATAGCTTATTTTGAGTAATCTATTCTCAAATCTGATCATGTATTTAACATGGCCTCAAGATCATTTCTGGGAGAATGTTCCAACGTCCATCGCCCTTCAAGCTTTGTTGGAGAATGTTATGACTTCTGGAAAATCAGGATGAGAATCTTTATAGAATCTCAAGACGTGGATATTTGGAACGCGATTGCAGAATGATCATATGAACCCTTCATTGTTGTTAATGGTGAAAGGGAAGTAAAGCTAAAATTTGCTTGGAATGATGAAGATAAGAAGAAAGTCCAATATGACCTTAAAGCCAAAAACATTCTTACTTCGGCTCTATGAGAAAAATAAGTTTTTAGAGTTTCAAGTTGGAAACTGTCAAAAGAAATTTGGGACACTCTAGAAAGAATGCATGAAAGTAAATAAGTGCAAAGGTCTGCAACAAGTACTGAAGCATCTACATCAAAGCACGACTTTGCATGCTCTATATGCAAAAAACCATATCATCTTAAACGTTCTTGTCAGTCCTACAAAAGTATCATACTTTCAAAAGAAAGATGGCCAAGAAGCGTAGAAGAATAAATGTCATATCAGAAGATAAAGATGATGGTTCAAATATATCACTCAGAATTAAGGAGCAAACACATATTTCCTTGATGGCTTTACACAATTAATTGATGATTATAAGGTTAGTAATTCTGAACAAAATGATACTTTTTTATATGATGAGTTACAAAATGCTTTCAATGATTTCCATCAAGAATATGTTAAACTTTCCAAACTTCTCCTAAAACGGAAAAATGAAATTTTTATTTTGGAAAGCCATAACAATGTTCTAAAGAAAGGTATTGAAAACCCACTTTTACCTCGTGTAAAAAATGTGTTGCTTTTGAAACTAAAGTTTCAACATTAAGTCTTGAACTTAATAAACTCAACAAGAGCAGTCACAATTTCGACAAGATCATAAAAGTCCAAAGACATTCAGTAGACCGCAGAGGTCTTGGCTATGCAAATAGTGATGTGGCTAAAAACGAGAATATCTTAGGAAAAACAATCGTGAGAAGGACTATAAAGTTTTATATAGAAAGTGTTCATACTAATCCATTTTTTTCTTGGACACATAAGCATCTACCCACATGTTCTTACTGTGATAAAATTGGTCACACACCTAACATTTGTCATATTAGAAAATATGGTGTCATCTGTCTAATACAAATGGATAGATAAAAGTGCTAACCCCGCAGGACCTAAATCACATTGGGTACCTAGAAAATCCTTTTAATTTGTTTTGTATGAGTGCTTGAAAGCCATAAGCAAAATGTATTATCATGATAACGGTTGTTTAAAGCACATAGCACATGGAGATTCAAAATATTCCTATTCAAGTAACAAAGGTCTTGTTACCAATGCATAGAACATCAAAAGAAAAATCATTGGTATATGTAATGTTGTTATTATATTTATTTTATCTAAGTGCATGGTACATCATCTAACCAACTTTTTAAATGATAAATTTTTTACTAAAGGAAAGGTTGACACTACATTATTCATTAAGAAAATAAATCATCATACTTTACTTGTCCAAATTTATGTCAATAATATTATTAATTTTGTCTTAGAGCGGAATCACAATGTAAATGCTATTTCAATTGTACCATTCTTTGACTTATGACATTTTAGGCTAAGCCATCCATCTTACAATACACTAAGATCTATATGCAAGCACTTTAGATATGTACATTTTGACTGTAGCAAAGTTTGTGACTATTGTTACTTAGGAAAACATACTAGGTTGCCCTTTGCAAGTAGTAAAAATAAAACTACATAATTTTGAATTGATTCATATGGATATATGGGGTCTTTTGACTATTAGTTCTATTTATGGACATAAATACTTTCTTACTGTGGTTGATGATCACTCTAGAAACACTTGGATTTATTTAATGAAATCCAAATCAGAGGCTAGAATATCGATGCAAGAGTTTGTTACAATGTTAAACACTTAGTTCAATAAACTTGTCAAATCCATAAGAACTCGTAATGACATTGAATTTAATAACCCAAGCTTCTTTAAAACCCTTGGGATAAGTCATTGTGGTCATATATTGTCCAGCATGCATCATATGTTATAAACAAAATGCCTAGCACTATGTTAAAGCATAAAATACCCTTTTAAGTGCTAAACCATGTTCAACCCAACCTGGTTGAAGTTAAAGTCATTGGTTGTCAATGCTTTCCTTCCACTTTGACTCATCATAGATCCAAGTTTGACCATAGAGCAAGGAAATGTATTTTCCTTAGATACAAAAATGGAACAAAGGGATATATCCTTTTTGACTTAAACACTAGGGAAATCTTCTTATCAAAACATGTGTTCTATGAAACATTTTTCCTTACAACACAAAACAATTTGAGAACAAAAATAATAGTTTGGTTCATAGTTATACCCAAGGCTTCTTATTTCACCCACAATATTTACACAATCATACTTCACAATCTCCTACTAACCAACCTATTAATCATTCACCTAGAAATTCCCTTGAACTCGAAAGTTCACAAAATGCCCATTCATCTCCTACGTCACTTGATCAAAACGCTCATACACAAGCCCCTAACAATTCCTCACTTATACCCCTTAGGAAATCCAATCGACTTAGACAATCTCCTACCTATCTGAAGGATTTTCACTACAACCTTCTCACCTCCCCTTGCTCCAAACCATCCAAACAGCCATTGCACCGTTTGTCCTTTGTTCTATTATACCAAAGCATATCACAATCTCATTTTAGTTATGCTCTAACAATCACTACCATTACGGAACCTAAACACTACTATCAACCTATCAAATCTCAGCATTGAATTGAGGCATGTAGGATGAGCTCAATGCCCTTGAAATAAAGAAAAGTTGGAGCATAATGGATTTGCCTCCAAATAAAGTACCTATATGATCATAATGGGTTTATAGGATTAAATATAAGTTTGATGAGACTATTGAAAAATACAAGACCAGATTGGTGACAAAGGGGTATAATCAAACAAAAGGTGTGGATTACTTTCATACTTTTGCCCCTATTGTAAAACTCACCATTGTTAGGCTCCTATTGATTATTGATGCTTTGCAGAAATAGATTGTACACCAATTAGATGTTAATAATGATTTTCTCCATAGTGATTTAAGAGAAGAAGTTTACATGGAAATTCATCAAGGTGTGATTTGCTCTAGACCCAATCAAGTATGCAAACTCCACAATTCTCTTTATGGTCTTAAACAAGATGGAAGATAATGGTTTACAAAACTTGCTCACTCCCTAATATCCTTAGGTTATGTGAAATCACACCATGATCATTCCCTTTTTACTAAAAAGAAAGATACTTGCTTCACTATCTTACTCATATATTTTGATGATCTTGTCCTAACTAGAAATGATGATGTAGAATTACCCTTGTGAAGAAACATCTTTACTAGCAATACAAAATAAAAGATCTAGGAACTATAAAATACTTCCTAGGCTAAGAAGTGGCTAGAACTATGTCTGAAATTTCTTTATGCTAGAGAAAGTATGCTCTAGACATCCTTTCTGATACAGGTTTCCTTGCTCCCAAGCCTGTGAACACCCCCTATTATAAAAACAACTAAAATGCATCAAGATGATTCACCTCCCTACATTGATCCATCCTGACATCGAGGATTGATTGGAAGACTACTCTACCTAACCAATATTAGACCAGATATCAACTACGTAGTGCAACATTAAGCCAACTCATGGATAAGCCAACAACTCTTCATTATCAAACATTAACTTGTGTCTTAAGATACATTAAGGGCAATCCAGGACAAGGTGTATTCTATTTAGCCAGCTCTTCTCTCCAACTTAAAGCCTTCAATGACTTAGACTGGACAACTTGCTATGATTCTAGAAATTCCATCCTTGGATGTTGTGTCCTTCTTGAGGATTCTTTAGTCTCATGGAAGTCAAAAAACAAACACAATTGAACATTCTTCACCAGAGACAGAGTATCGAGCCTTGGCAGCCACTTCATGTGAAATTCAATGGTTGACATATTTGCTGGAAAGTTACCAAGTTCCCTTCATCAAGCCAACTTTTCTATACCATGACAACGATTCTTCCAAATATATTGCAGCAAATTTAATGTTTCATGAATGAACTAAATATATTGACATTGATTGTCATGTTGTTTGTTGTTTGTGAATGCTTACGGTCCAACTTATTTCATCTTCTACCAATTACTTCTCAAGAAAAAATTGCAGACATTCTCACTAAAGGCCTAGATCCACATCCTTCTTCCTATCTCCTCTCCAAGCTAGGAGTAATCAATATATACTCTCCAACTTGTGGGATGGGGTGGGGGTTATTGAACAATAATGCAAGCAATGATCCAGAAGCAGAAGATCCAGAAGCAGAAGATCCAGAAGCAAATCTTAACAGCAAAGATAATGAATGTTAATTTAGAAGCAAAGTTTGTTAATAGGTAGTTGAGTTTGTTAGTTTAGTTTTTTTCCCTTTGCTTACTTAGCCAACACCATTATGTGTATATATATATATATATATATGAGCCTGTGAAAATTATAAGATGAAAGTCATTCCATCATCAATCAACAATAATTACCCTGTAATTGTATGTTGAAGTTTTGATTTGCATGTGGTACCTATTTCCTAGTTGCCCATGTTTGTGAGGTTCAATTTTACGCACTCACTTTTCTTTGTATATGTGAGTTTCTATATTTATCAAATATAGAGTATCCGTGCTGATGATTAGTCATGTCCGTCTTTGGCTTCATGATGAAGTGGTCATGCTTTCAAGCTTAGAGAAGGTAGAATTCTTTATGCTTCATTTGGTTGACAAGAGAAAATAAGAAGAGAGAAAGAAGTGAGAAAGAAAGAGGTGAGAAAGAGAAAGAGAAGAATTAGAGTAGATTTTTGTGATGTTTGGTATAAGAGAATAAGAAGAGAAAATGAATATAAAGACATATTTTCTTCTCTTACTCTTTTGTTTGGTTGAATAGAAAATGAGAAGAGATGGATGATGTTATGGTTCAAATGACAAAAATGTCCCTAAAATAAATAAAAGACAAATAAAATTATTGTTTTATTATTAATTAAAAATAAATTTTATAATTTTATAATTTATTATAATTTCAATTTTTTAATTAATATTTTATATTTAAAAAAGATTTATGTATGTTAATAGTATTTAAAGGAAGATAAAATATATGTGATGTTAGCATGTGAGTTTTCTACGTGGTTACTATATTATTCACTATTCATTTTTTATCATCATTTACTATTAATACAAATGAATAATGATTGATGCACTGACTATGTATAAATTTTTACACTATCAATACAAATATAAAAGTTTGAGGGTATATTTGACATTTCAAATAAAATCACCATTCTCTCTTCACTTTCTCACCACACTAGAGGAGAAAGAACATATGATGGGTCTCACACCTTTTTTATTCTCTCCTCTCCTTCTACCTCCACAACCAAAGGGGAGAAATCTTCACTTTCTCTCCAAAATCTCTCTCACTCTTTTCTCTCCGCTCTAATTCTATCCTACCAAACAAAGGCTTAATGTGTTGGTTTGTGTGGCTGTAATATAATGCAACCCGACCCCAAGGATCCATTTGACCATGTTTATATATTTTGAAATTGTTTTAATGTAATAAAGTGTGAATTTCTGGAGAAGAAATAAAATGTAAATTCTTACATTCAAATGGTTTAATCAAATTTATTGGATGAACCATTTTAATTTTCGATTACCATTTACTTTCGCAACAATTTGTTGTATAAAAATTAAGCCTTTTCCGATTTTAAAATGGGGTGTTACATCAAGAGAATGCATCAAAATATCTTCCACTCACTTTCAATCCAAGGTGATGACATCTCCAGGTATTTATGCCTTGTTGGATACTCTATCCAGTGAAAATTATTCTCATATTCTTCCTGCAAAAGGATTCATTGCTCTCACCTTTGGAAGGGTGAATTTGGCCAACAAGCACCTTAGCACAGGCACTCTAGCCAGGCTAGCCAAGTAAGAGAAACTGCTGCATATCAAGGAGGAGCAAACTTATTTGCCTTGATGCAAAGGCTATTGGAGCCTCATAATAAGGTTCAGACTACATTGGCTAGAAAACCCGTAGTAAACTAGGGTATTTAAGTTGCTTTTAAGAAACATGTTGCTTCACTTCACCTGCAAGGGATGATGCTCTTTATAAATTTTAAGAAGAAAAAGTTGGCTATTGGTAATGTCGTTCCAACAATGCCAAAGAAACAAAGATCCATAAAGGCTGAGTGAGTGATTTAAATTGTGGCTTCAATATTGCGATGCAGCCGCAATATTATGGTTACGGTGACTACTGCAATACTGTGGTTATGGTGCAATTACGGTGTGCCTCTGAATCACAATAATACAATAGCAACGCAACCACATTTAGGCCGTATCATGCCACATCGAATTCAAAAATATTATTTTAATCAAAAAATAATTCACACCGCAATGGCTGCAATCCACATCGCAACGATCATAATAACCGCAACGGTTACCACAATCACGACCACAACTGCAATTTAAAACACTAGTCTCAATCCTCAATCACTGCAAAAGTAACTACTCCTAATTTGCATGTACAATTAGCTGACAAGTCCTTAATTGAAAGCTCATAAAATATTGTGTTTGCTCTATCATTGTCATTACCTAACCTTGAATCTACCCTACATGAAACTTAAACACACTCATCACCATCATATTCACCACGTCACCTAACCAAACATTTTTATATCTTATGGTGTCCCTAGTGTTTCAAATTATGGACCGCATCATATGACGCGACCATAATATTGTGGTTGTGGTGACCACCACAACCGCATCATACTACAATTGTGGTGTGACACTGAATCACAATGATACAACCGCAACGCAACCGCATCAAACTGCATTTGGGCCGTATCATGTCGCAACACAACCGCATTTGTATCAAAAATATTTTTTTACTCACAAAATAATTCACACCGCAACGGCCGCAATCCACATCGCAAACGACCGCAATAGCAGTAAACACAACTGTGACCATAATAGCGATCGCAACCACAATTTAAAACATTGTTTCCCATTCATGAAATTACCAAGAACGAACCTTGCAAACATTGACCATTTCCCTATGTTTGATGGAAGATGTGAAAAACTCAATCAAACAAAAAGGAGTCTGGCTCCTCTCTATTACAGGAGAGGTCAGTACACACTTTAGATCATAACATATAACAAAAATAAATTTTTAATAGTTTAGATTTTAATTTATTTTTAAATTAAATAGCTTAGAAAAAAATCATCCCCTCACATTCCCAGTACTGGACTCTCCAGTACTGGACTCTCCAGTACTGGACTCTCCAGTACTGGAGAGGAATCCTATTCAACAAAAAGAGATCAAAAGTTATTATTTTATTCATATGAACCACAACCCCAAATCAATATACCTTTTTATCCATAACTACATATGAAATCGAACCTAGACCTACCATATATGCATGGATCATGGAAATTTAATATGAAGGAGAATGTCCCCTTACCCATGAAATGTTCAATGAACATGGACCAATGCTAACTCACCTACCCAAGAAATCTTACCACCAACCAAAACCTATCCAAACCTTGTGAAGTTTCCACCCTTTACCCCTCACATTGTTGGAGTTTCTAGGCATGTAATCCTTATGTGGACAACAATGCTTGTGAAAGCTGAGTATGATAAAGTTGAGTATCAGAGGCCGAGAACCTATGGAAATGAGACTCTATTCATTGATAACGAGTTGAAGTCAGAGCAATTTGTACATCCTTGCACAAATGGAGAAGGTGATGAGATTGGAGACTTATTTATGTATGCTTATCTCAAGGCAAAGTTTGAATTATCTAGAGCATTCAGGACTGTCAACTTTATTCCTACCTTATGGCTACATCATACAACTTGAACAAAAGAAGGTATGTTTCCTAAAAGGATATGTCCTAGGCTGCCAATGCTAGACTTGACTAAGGACAAAGATTCTAAAAGGAATATGAGCTCAATGAAGAGCCAAACATGCAACCCTTGCTTGCTGGATACGATACCTGATCCCCCAACGGATACTAAGATGGCTGAGTTTATGATGCAGTAGCCCACTGAAGAGATAAATGATAATGGAGTTGCTGTTATATGGGAGACTCACTTGAGAACTTGTTGCAAGGAAGCTTCATCATCCGATTTATCTGCTAGAGCTAAGAAGAACACTCTAATTATTAGAGGCAACTTTGACTTTTTTCAGTTCAAACATTTTCTATACAGATATATCCTAGGTGTGCCCCTTATTAGTCATATCCATAATGAAGAAAATATCTATTGGCAACTAGATATGTCCGCCCCTACATCACTATGCATCTTTGTTGCTTCCGAGAATGAAGCTCATCATGTTGAAGGTCACGTTCCTGATGAAATGGTTGAATCTGTCCCCAAACAAAATTCTTCTCAGCCAGCAACATTATATGTTATTCTTCCATGAGATCAACCTCAACACTCTCAAGCAGTGATTACCGTTCATGAGAAGATCTATAAGATCAACTATACGGGAAGATTGCTTCTCATGATTCAAGGGCAGTGTTGAATAGAAGAATAATCTTTGGGTTTTTCTAACCTAGGTAAAGGAATTTTTTTAGTTTTATGTTAGCATTGTGCACCAAGAGTTTTAGACAAAGTTAACCCTCATATTTTAATTGTAATTGATTTAGTAATAGCGATAGTTTTCCAAAACGCAAAAACCCCTCCGCCACTAGGTCCACCGCGCCAAACCCCAAGCAGTGTCAAAACAGCACCAAACAACCCTAAACAGCCCCAACCCGTTTATTCTTTATATCTATGTTAATGTCCATGTCTGTGCTTCTAGCCTCTTGGCCTTTTGGCAACATTTAAGTTGGACCACAATTCTGTACACCACTTCCCCATTAAGTCATGTACTATATGTTCTCTATTTGTCTCTATGAAGTGGTTTTATTATTATTGTTCGCATTGTAACTTGGAAGTTTTGTTAAATACATTACCATTACCTGTACCCCTATTATTCATATTGTCTTCCCTCCCATCCTCATTGGCAATGGCATTATTGGTAGTGGTCATTCCAACCCAAATCCTACTTGTGCATCTTGTGTCTTCGCTTCCCTCTCGATGATGAGGGATAATTAACAAGGGGTCTCTGGGGTTATTTGGAGGTCTATGTTGGGGCTGTTTGGGGGAATGTTTTGGCAGTGCTTGGGGTTTGGTGTGTGGCGGTTTTGAGGTGGAAGGATTTTTGGTGTTTCACCATAAGTAGGTTAACGAGGGAGGGGAAAGAAGATTAGGCACGAGGGGATGAATTTTTTTTGAAATGAAAATTATAAAATTACTCATATTACTAAATCAATTACAATTAAAATATGAGAGTTAATTTTATCTAAAACTATTTGTGTACAATACTAACCTTCTTCAACTAAGAATCCTCTTTAACTACATTAGAAAAACCCATAATCTTTTATTTGACTATTTGTATATAAGCAATATGAGAAAGGAAAAAGAAAATACTTGAGGTGTATATCTTAGGATATTTTTTGTAAGAGTAAATTACACTGACACCCATTGAGTTTTAGTAAAATTACACAAATCACCCCTCAATTTTCTACACTTACACACAAACCCTTAATTTTTATACTTTCATTACACAGATCGCTCCTGCATCAGAAATAAGTGCAATCTTTTAAACAAAAAATGTGATAAATGTAGTAATTAAGTTAAACAAAACATGGTATATTGTGGAGACACGTCCAAATAATATATGAGTCGATATCTCTTTATTATTTTTGGTTCTTTACGATATAGTATAAGAGCAATTTAAACAATATCTTTTTAGAATTGTTGATGCATTTTGTAATAAAAAATAATAAAGATACATTGATTTGTATATTATTTGGATTTTTCCTCATGATATACGATGTTTTGTTTAACTTAATTGCATTCACATTTTTTATTTAAAAAATTACACTTATTTTTCATGCAGGGGTAGTCAGTGTAATGAAAGTATAAAAGCTATGGGAGGTTGTATATGTATAAAAAAGTGATGGATTGGTTTATATAATTTCACTAAAACTCAGTGGGGTGTAATTAACTGTTTTTGTAATTGAGCTATAGACTCAACCAATCGTAAACTTTCATATCCCAACCCATATTGAGTCGTTAAAGATCACATCAGAAATCTATGTTTGAGACTTCAAGTTGGAAAGGCTTGATATTGAAAGAATATTTAGTGAGACTTTGAACTTGAAGATATTTGGTAGAAAAATAATACTTGACTAAATAAGTGTTGAATACTTGTAACTTTGTAAGAAATAGTGAAAAATCCTTATGGGAGAAGGTACTAGACTTAATTCTCAGTTGGATAATTTTAAACCAAGATAAAATCATTGTGAACTTTTCAATTTGTTATCTTTTATTACTTTTGTTTATAATAATCAAGGGGAATTGAATTTGTTGCTCGATAATATTTCAAAATTGTTTGTAATTGTATGTTTAATATATCTTTGCTTGATTTCGAAAAGCTTAACAAATACAATTCAACCTCCTTCTTATGTTTCCTTTTACCAGTTTTAATTAGGGCAACAACTTATTGGTTAAATATGTTTTGTTTTAAAAGAATCGATTTATTAACAAGGCGTTGATCTAATAGTGTAAGACTCTACTAAATTTTTAGATTGACCAAAAGGTCAAACATTCCAATCTCGGGAGTGACACTTATTGAGAGGGACAATTAGTACCCCGAAAGGTATTAGTATCTTACTTATATGGTGAAGAGATACCTTTAATGATACCATAAAAAGTACCACTTCAAAATAAAAATATTGGAAACTGATAATTGAACGAGCAAGTTGATGTATTTATGTCTTTGAAGAAATAATATGATATTTTTCTCTAAATAGAAAGAAAATGAAATAAAATGAAGACTTTCATTGATGGAAAAACAAAAATAAAAAATGAAGGCTTTTATTTGTTGAGCAGAAAAAAGGATTTTTAACTAATTAATAAATGTCGGTGTACAACAAAGTGGTAAGGTGTCGTTAATGTCGACTCCTTAAAAGGTTCTAAAAATGAGAGATTTAATCAAGCTCCCAAGTGAAAATATTTGTGACATTTTGAGTAGTTCATATTGTCAATACCATATATGATATAAGATCATTACTCATAAGGTAGATGTCTCATATATCCTAATGTATCTATAGTGTATATGTGTGTAAAAAATATGAGTGTATATAGTATTGTATGTGGGAAGCAATGATATTAAAATCGGATTGGATCGACTGGTTCGATTGAAAAATCAGTAAACTAGACCCCTAGCCGGTATAGCATAGTATTTAGACCGGATAAGCAACAAAACCAGTCAAACTAGTGCAGTTTTTGGTCAAATCGGGAAAGCGACCGAGTTGTTATTAAATAGGGTTTCTTCCTAAAAAAATCATGTTTCTTATTCACATTTTCTTCTTATTCCTTCTCCATCTCATGGATCCATCCTCCATCGTGTTTCTAGACGCATCTCCGTCTCTCATAGATCTGTCATTTATCGTGTTTCTAGACGCATCTTCATCTTCTCATATATATGTCCTCCACCGTTGATAGCGATGTTAACAATGAAACAAGCAATTTTGGAGATGAAGTGTTAGAAAAGGGATTGAGAAAGAGAGAATATAGAAATAATAGAAGGAGCATTTTTGGAGATAGAGTTATAAGAGAGATTGGAAAAGAGAGAAGATAGAAGCAGTGGATGAAGCATTTATGGAGATAGTGAATTAGAAAAGGGATTGAAAGAGAGAGAAGATAGAAAGTTAGAAATAATGGGTGAAGCGAAACATTTCTCGCGAGAGAAAATTAGAAGAGAGACTGGAAATAGAGAAATGAAAAGTAGATGAAACATTTTCCAAGTTACACTTTTCTGTTCTCAACTACATAAATTAAAATATAAGAAATTTTTGTAAAAAAAATTGTAATTCTTGGTTTTATGACCCAATTAATTTAAAAACATTAGAGGACTATTTTCATTTGTGTTATGTATTTATGTTTTGAGTTTGTTAAGTGAAACAAGTATGTCTATTAATATTTGTGTTTGCAATTTAGACTTTGATTTTGTTAAAGTTGTTTGCGTATGAGAATTCTTTGTAGACTATGAACACTGATTATAAATTTGAGTATCTACACATTGAAATTTTTTATTACAGGTTTACGTATATAAAAAGATAAGCATGTCTGTCCAGATTAACCGGAGTGTGGTTTAATTACTGAATCATCGGTTGAACCACTAAATCATTGTACCGGTACCCTGATTGATTTGATGACCGATACAATTTTAATAACATTGGTGGGAAGCATAATAACCTACTTAAAATGGAAAACAATCCCAAAAACTACAAAACATAATGAAGCAAGTATGTATAGAAGTTATTTTTATTAATATATATATATAATAAAAATAATAAAAATAAACAAACAAGCATTAAAGGGTATGGATAGGTTCGTGCAATCGACAACTCTAGGCCTTACTATCTTATAACATCCACAATGGGTTCGCCGAGTGCCACAATTCAATTTCTCAGTGCAGACTTATAAGAGAAGATAAATGTTTTTATCCTTTAAAAAATGCAATCGCCAGTGCATTTTTTGTGGAGAAAACATATAAAATCCTCCTTTTGTCTTCTAATCTTAGAAGGAGTTGTCTGCAAACTAGACCTTTGAAGTTCAAGATTCGATTATGAATCAGGAAAAATGTTAGCACCTCATCCTCCTATAATGAGATGGTACCTTTGTTAATTTCATGGGCCCGTACCCTGTTTGATTATTTCCTTAAGTACTTAATTATTTACATAAGAACAAACATATGTTTTATCTTTTGTGTCTAACAAGAGTTTATCTCGCTCTTTTGTATCTCTAAATGCAATGAGAAATTAAGACTACACATTTCTTCGTGTAGAACGAGATTTGATTGAGTTTGTTTTACTTAATTTAAAGAAAAGAAGTGACACATAACAACTTTCAAAGAATATATTGAATAAAAGAAATGACTCATCATTATGGATTATAATGAGTATCCGTAGACACGACTACCACTATATTGGTGTTTTTCCATATATATTGTGAATAGTTTGGACCTATTCTCGCCAATATATATTGTAAGTAGTTTGAAGAACTTATTTTATAACCTACAAACTTTACATCTCGTTAAATTTGAATTTTTAAATTTGTATAGTTTAACTTGGAGGTGCACATTGCACAATCGGTTAAATTAATATTGTATTTGTTATCTTTTTTCAGCTAACAAGTAACTCATATACAAAATATCCAAAAATAGTTGTCATGGTATTTTTTTAATTTTTAAAGCACCTATATATACCTCTGAATATCCACTATATCAGTAGAAACCCATTAAAACCCACAGGTAAAATTTCCCTGTGTAGAATGAGTAGCGATAGCTACTACCTGCGCCTGTTGCTATCCCTAGTTGGATATACTACTTACAGATTCTTGAGCACCCAAAAGAAAAAAGTAGCTACTACCCACACCTTCAAGTAGTAATGACCGCTACTGATCTCCAGTGAATAAAAAAAGAAAAAAAAACAACTAGTATTTATCATCTTAACATCACAAGGATCACATATTTAAAATATTATTTTAACTATCTATAATATAAACAAATAATTTTTAATAAGAGCTATGTACAAAGGCTACATATTTAGAAATACATAATTTAATTAATTTATTGAAGAAATATAATTTTTTATATCATTTTTATTTGTTTATTTATACTACTTATGGAAAACCCAAAATAATCACCCATCATGGTGTAATTTGTGGTTCTCACTATTTTGCCCTCACTATTTTTCTAATTTTTACCAAAAAACCATATATAACCCAATATTCCTCTCCAACGAATATATGTTCCATATTATTTGGTTAACTATTTCTTCTTACATTATAACTATCACTTTTGAATGTAGAACATGAATGTTCAATTTTCTAAATTGAACATTACACAAATTGAATAAATTCAACTGTAGATTACAAACATTTAACACAAAATATTATATTTAATATTTATAACATACAAACTATACATTATAAATGATAGGGAAGCGGGTTGGCAGACACGGTAGTGCATATCAACACGCTAGTATGAATAAAGAAAATCCTTCTCAATTATCTTATTGCATGAGAAAATAAATTATCTCCTTTAGATACTAAAATCATGATATATATCATGTTTAATTATTTTTAACAAAAATATTTCTAAAACTACACAAAATAGTACACATTATGCTTTTGTTAGCAGAAAGAAATAAGGTATCTCCTCATAAAATAATCTATAGAGAGAAAGTAGTCCGAAAAGATGCAATTATTGGTGGTAGAGATTATCGCAGGACTGCACATAGAAATAAATGAGGCACAAAAATAGAGAAGATGAGATATCTCAGAAACAAAGAACACAAGAAAGTAATTGGAACAACTAATCATTACTCAACCGTGCAACGAAAAAATGAAAAGTATGAAAGAAAGGAGGGCCTATGCACATAATTTGATGGGAAAATGTGAGGGAATTGATAGCTGCACAAAAGATTTTAGAATAGTAAAGAAATAGTAGTGAATAGGAAAAATTCTATTATACATTGGGCTTTCATCTATTCTCAATACCACCTTTGACCCTATCTTTAATTCTCTAATAAAAGATATCAATTTTTTAATTCATACTTGAATAACAAAATCAAATAAAAAGCAAACCTACATTTTACTTTTCAACTTAACAATTATTATTCAAATATGTTTTTATTTATAAAATTATAAATTAAATACCAAAAAGTATTGGTCTAGTAGTATAATACTTCATTAATCCTGAGATGACCATATGGTCAAAGGTTCGGTTCTTGACATTCACATTTGTTGGAAATAATAATCACACATCATGAAAGAGATTAATTTCTTACCTAAAAATGTAACAATATTCTTGATTGTACCAAAAAAATATAAATTAAATAAGAAATCAAGTTATTTATTTAAAAAATCATTGATAATAAATAATTCTTATCTAAACTCAAAACACTAACTACTCTTGTCTTTTGTTCTTCTTCATAAATCAAATCTTAATAGTTAACATGATTTCCTAACCAGAGGCAAATGATAGACAGAATAAGTGGGACAACTACTTCATGAATATTTTTATTTTATTTATTAAAATATTTTTAACCTTTTTACCTATATTATGTCTTATGGAAGTAATTATTTGAACTTACATTTTCTTAATTTTTACATTGATAAATATGTATAATGCAATTTGTATGATTCTTTTAAAAATTATAGATAATGAGTATTCTTTTACACTTATAGATGTTGATGTTCCGTATAATATTATGATTTCGTTTGAGTTTATAATGATTTTATACATGATAAAATAGATTATGATTTACATGTTATCTTTATCAAACTTTGCAGTTAAAATCTCAAGATCCCAAAGATTTTTATAATTTGTTTAACATTGATAATATATGTATTTTTGTGCAAAAATTCTATTCTACAAATTTCATTAAGTAAGATAAGATTAATTTGATATGTTAATTTCAACATTTTATTGTTGACGTCGTTAGTCATTTAGGTTTGAATTAAGTGCACCTTTTACAAAACTAAAAAGATTAGTGCATATTACTTGCTTGGTTGAGTTACTCGTCTTATTTTAATTGGTTCAACTATTGAATAAATATCATTTTCAGTAATGAAGATAACAAACAAAATTAATTATGTAGCAATATAAAAGATGAATTTCTTTTAGGGAATATGATGATTTATATTGAAAATGAAATAGTTGAAAATTTTAATTCTAATTAAATCATCAATGAGTTTAAGTCTTTAAAAGAATGAAGAATAACACTTTAAATAAATGCATATGTTTCTTTAACGTCTTTAATTATTAATTATTTTTATCTAAAATTAATATTTTATTTTAAAACTTTGAAAAGAATTATGTATCTTTCTTTATATTTTTTGCTACTAAATTAATCTGAAAACTTTGCTCTCCTAAACTTTACTGCTTTGTTTGGTTTGAGAGAAGAAAATGAGAAGAGAAAAATATGTGAGAAAGAAAGATGTGAGAATTAGATTAGAATTTGATATTGTTTGAAGATTCTACCTATCAAATATGATTTTTAAAGACCCTATTATATAAGTATTTTTGCTTCATTGTAAAAATTAAGTGTCGTCAAATGTGTCATTTCTTCCATCTTTCTTCTCAAAGAGATTTTCAGTGAGACCCATGTATTTTTTTCTCTTTCTTCTCTCTTTCTCTTCTCAACCAAAGGAGAGAGAGGAAGAATCTCTATCCAATTTCTCTCTTCTTTCTTTCCACTCAAAGTTACCTCTACCAAAGGGAGTGGTACATGAAAAACCACCACTGTTTCTAACCACTTTATTTATTTTTCTCTTTTTTGTTTGCATGTATATGTGACTTATGTATATTGCACAAAGCATCACCTTAAGGTTGTTGATGTCTTGACTCAATAATGTTAAGAAGGGTGACAAAAAACAACAGGAACTGCACATTCTTATGCTTTGTAATACTTCTACAGGTAAAGTATGACTTTTGATAACTCTTACCTGACCGAAGTGCAGTGCATTGAACCATTTTTTACTCTTTTTTCTTTTAAAAACCATTATTTCATAAATTACCTTTTAACAATAACTTTTTTAGTATCATTGTTTTAATTTCTCCTCCTTAGACTTTTTTATTACTCTGGTCATTTTTAAATGGATTAAATATATATCAAATTGATATAAAGTCGATATACATTATATATAATAATATGCATTTATTATTAAAATTATTCATCAAGTTAAAGGAATAGATATAATATATTAAATATATGATGTTAATATCTTTAAGTAATGGATAGATTTCAATTCAAAATTAATTAACATAAATTGAATTCTTCCTTTATATTCCACATATTAATTTGGATTGAGAACAACATTTCCCTCTCAGATGCCTAACATGATTATAACTCATTAATAATTTGAAGGTGAAGTAGGTGACACAACTTGCTTGTTGCCTTTTCTTATCTTTATGCAAGTAAGAGTTTTCTATATTATTATCACTAGCATGTTGATATGCACTGTCGTGTTTGTCAACATTCTTTCCTATCGTTTGTAATGTATAGTTTGTATTTTATAAATTGTCAATTGGTCTAATATTCAATTTTTTAAATACACTTTTAAAATAAGAAGATAATAAGAAAATAATATTATATGGTTTTTTGGTAGAAATAAAAAGATATTGAGGGCAAAATAAGAAAACACAAATTACACCATGATGAGTGGTTATTTTATGTTTTCCCTTTATTAATAGTATAGAAGTATAGATGTAATAAATATTACATATACATTAAACTCTTATTTTTTATTTATTTATAATTTAGTTCACCTAATTAACATAGAGGGTTATATTTATGTTTACACATAATGTACACCACTGTTCATAATAATTAATATGAATGGTGATACAGTGATATTGTTTGTTGCATTTTCATACCTTTTCTTACTCAATAATGTATGAAAACAGACGCATTTCATTTTCATGAAACAGGAAAGTGCATCAATCAATTTACTAGCGAATAGTCAATAGGAACACTCGCACTCCCATCATTTTCAAGGTATCGTTGCAGAAAGGGAGAGAACAATTTCACATTCACAGGCACTTTCTCTAATCCATTACCATTCAATATTTCCATTGTTCTTTCCAAAATCGAAAGCGAATTCACAATTTAGATGCTGTGGTATCTAAATCCAACTCCGTTCGCAATCGTTTTTTTTGTAGATTTATTAATCGTGCAATTATATGAGATGTGGTTAGCACTGAGACTGTCTATATCAAATGATTTTAAATTGGTATCTTAAGATCTGTGCTGAAGCTTTTCGTATGTTAGGCCAAAAGAAATGTGATTTTTCATAGAAGTTTTTGGCAGAAACTTTTTTGTGAGAAGCTGAATATCTCAGATTTTTATCAGCTAAGTTTATTTATTTTATTTTATAATTTTTTTTCATGACCCATATCATATGATTTGACAAGATTTTAAGTTTGTTGTCAACTGCCTAACACAACTTTCACTTTTATCCGGGTTTAGTACCGACTATGTATAACATCAAAGAGGACTGAGGTTTAGGTGTTGCTATGATTTTTGTCATATAATTTTTATAGTACAAGCCCAATCAAACAAGCATATTAATTTTAGAAGTAAATATTTCTTCCTCCAAACAAACAGGGTTCATAATCTAGCTGATCCCACAGGTTTGTTTAAGTTTCTAATTTGTAATTAATATTTTATATTTTATAGTTTCTGTTCTGTTATCATACAAGCTTCCATCGTTCTAAAAAGTTCTTCCTCAAGCACACAAGTTTTGTCATCATGAAAATTGAAATTATTTGCTATTGTCATGCTACCAATCAAATTGTTATTCCTTGACAAGATTTCACATTACCAAAGTTGAACATGTAAAAGTAGATAGTGTATCTTATATGATAAAATTTTGGCTTGTGATGAATTTATATGTGAAATTATGATTGGTTTTCCTTTGCCATATTTTGGTGCATGCATTGATGCATAGTTGCATACATGTAGTGGGCTAAGGATGTCCTGTTTATTCACCGTTAGTCATCCCACTGATATTCAATTGATTATGAGATTCTTCAACACTTTTTGTATGTTGATTTGCCTTGGTACTTTAACTGAGACTTGTCATTCAAATGGACTCGGGTCAAATTAGATTAAGATATTATGCACAATACATCTTAAGTTGCATCCTGAATTTACTGATAGTATTTATGTATGTGAAGAGTGGAATGATATTTATTATGCTGATATGACCTGCATATAGTAATGTTCTGTTTATTTTTGAGAAATGGAGAAAATGAAATCTATTTTGATGTTGGGTTCAATCTGTTTATTGTATATATTTGGTTTGGTGATATCATTATCTAGTTCTAATTTTCATGATCACAAATTTAATGTACTAATCTTATATTTTCCTCTTCTCACTGCTTGCAGATATACAATTATTTGAGTTTTTCAACATTGTTCTCTTTGGGTATTGCAATGAAGGTGTAGAGGATATCTATAGGCAATCAGGCACTCCGAATTCAACAATGAAGCGATTTGTATACATCAATGATGGTGAATCATCACATGATTTATACTGTGATAATCGTGTTTCAAATAGAAAATATACTGTATTGAACTTTCTTCCAAAAAATTTATGGGAACAGTTCAGGTAATCTTTCTACCAATGCTGCTTACTGCTTGTTATTTTTTATTGCAATTGCCTTAACATTTTTGTTATTTTTTTATTCCAAAAACAAAGATGTTGAACACAATAACTAATAAATTTAATAACGTTAATTAGAAGTGTGTTCTATGACATAAAATTCATCTAAAGTTTCACAATACAAAAGCATGAAGGAAAACATAACTGTGTATACTATATTCTGCAACACAAAGTAAGAAACAAATGAAACAACAAATGAGAAAAATAATAAAGATGCTGAGAGTGTGGGTACTGGACTGTTAAGCAGCAAAGTCAGAAGAAAAAAATGCTACCTCGGAAAACAGTGACAACTGACAAGCAGTTGGTGGCCAAAGCATAGTCACATATTCCCCTCATTTAGTCAATGCATCACATACGAATTCCACAATGCCATGGTCTGGGGTTACAAATACTTGACTAATCCTAGATTCTAGGTTTCCAGCCTTCTTCTTTCTATATATTGGTTCAAGCTTTCTCAAATGTAATGAATGATTAAGGCTCAGATTTTTGTTAAGTAATGCGCAAGGTGGAAAAATTTCATTTCAATTTCTAGTATAATATGCGTGCATACCTAATATGACTTGTTGCTATCGTTTATTTAACAGTCTCTGGTCCTTGTTTTTAATCCATCTGATTTTATTCCTTTTTCAGCCGGTTCATGAACCAGTACTTTTTGCTGATAGCTTGCCTGCAGCTATGGCCTCTCATTACTCCAGTAAATCCTGCCAGTACTTGGGGTCCACTTATCTTTATTTTTGCAGTCTCCGCATCAAAAGAGGCGTGGGATGATTACAATAGATATCTTTCAGACAAGAAGGCAAATGAGAAGGAGGTCTGGGTTGTGAGGAAGGGCGTCAAGCAACATGTATGAAGGATATTTGATTTTCTTAAGCGTATATTTTATTCTGGGTTTTGTCAGAGCAACTTAACAGTTTTAAAAAAAAGTCTCAACTTACTGTTTCCAGCAATTGTTCATCATTTCAATAACTGTACATCATTTTGACTTTTATAAAGGATTCTAGTGTGTTATTTTTCTAAGATATTGCTAGTTTGCTACTCCTTCATGTCAGTAGATGATTTTGACCTTGGTAAAAAATTAAATCCTATACGTAAGGTATCTATGGTGTTAGGGTTTTTGAAATTTCAAGCAATTAGGAAGATATTTATAGGAGTTTCCCTTACATTTATGCCTTTCACAGTTTTATGCATATCTGCATGGTGTATATTTGTCAAATAATATGTACCCTGCATTTTTTCTCCCTGTTTTTGTTTTTGTTTCCATCCCCAGTTTTTGTTTAAAAAAGTTATGTTTGATTGGTTCATTCCTGTAATGATTAATTGCAGCGTTAATTTTTACTTTATATTCTAATGCATATACTCCAAAGTGGAAATTGACTTTTGTTTTTTAAGAAATGCTGGTTTAACATCAATATGGAGTGCTTACCATTGTTTTTCATTTTAATGAAAGAGGTCAAAATCAACGAGTAACTGCATTCTGCACCCCAACTACAAACGATTTGGACTAAAATACAGTCTTGAATGAATATAATCATTGGCAATATGCATATCCTGCTGAAAATCATTAAGTAAGCATGAGTGCTTGAGAACATTGACATGCATCCCTATCATTTACTGTAAGAACCAAAGGTCAAGTTTATCTATAAGACCAATGTTATACTACTCCTTAAGACCTGCTTGGAGCATCAATTTCTTTGAGATTGTTAATCTAAGTATATATAAGTCCAAATACCTACTCGGTCTGCATTCCATGTTGTAGGTTTCAAGGGTTACATTGACTTTCTTGTTTATAAATTAGATAGCATGTTCCCTTATATCTGTAAATCTAATATTCTTTTTTTTCGGGGTGGGGGTTGCGTTGATGGTGCCGTAGGTTGAAGCCCAAGATATTCTTGTGGGTAATTTAGTATGGCTTCGTGAAAATGATGAAGTGCCTTGTGACCTTGTTTTGATTGGTACATCTGATTCTCAGGGAGTTTGCTATATAGAGGTAATCATTCATTAAACTTGCTAAAATTGGACCTCTCTCTTTGTGGCATTAAAGAGAACTTAATTCCACTAATCTCCTTCTTTCCTCTTTTTGAGGACAGAACATCATAATTAATTATATACATTTCATGGATATCGTGATATGACATGTTATTTAGACTTCTGCAATGGATGGTGAAATGGATCTGAAGACACGGGTCATACCTTCTGCTTGCATGGGAATCAATGTTGAACTTATGCATAAGATTAAGGCAAGATTTTATAAAAAGTAACTATAAATGGTATAATTGTTACAAGCTCTGTCAAATGATACTGTATTTCATACATAATTAATCACTCTCTTTCTTTATGTATCCTCGTGTCTGTGTTTAGGGTGTAATCGAGTGTCCCAGTCCAGATAAAGACATTAGAAGATTTGATGCAAACATGCGGTTGTTCCCCCCATTTATTGATAATGACATATGCCCTTTAACCATTAAAAACACAGTTCTTCAGTCTTGTTACCTGCGGAACACTGAATGGGCATGTGGAGTGGCTGTGTATACAGGCAAGTCCATGTATAACATGCATTAAACTTTTTGATATTTTCAGCAACAATTTAAATTATCTGGCACATGTATTTCTCCAGGCAATGAAACCAAACTTGGCATGAGTAGAGGCATCGCAGAACCAAAGCTCACTGCTATGGATGCCATGATCGACAAGCTGACTGGTGCTATATTTGTATTTCAAATTGTTGTTGTTATGGTTCTTGGCATAGCGGGTAATGTTTGGAAGGAAACAGAAGCGAAGAAAGTATGTCACGATTTCTGAACTGAAGTTTCTGGTGCACTTATAATTGTACTCATAATTGTAACTAATCTGTTAGAATGTCTTGATATTTCATAATAGTTTATCATATCTTAGAATATCTTAGCTGATTATTTAGGAGTTGATAAAGTATTCTGAGATGTCATCAAGATATTATAATATAATCCTATCACATTAGGATATGTTTATTCATTCGCCTTTTTTATCTGTCTATTGCTATGTTATTCTGTCTGCTTCCTGTGCTTCCTGTGCTTGGTTTGTTGCTTCCTTTGTGTTTCATATGCACTATTTACTTGAGTGTAAATTGTACTCTCAATGAAGAATGCCTTTGGTTTATTTTAGAAGATAATTCCTGTAATCTTTAAGTCATTGTTTCAATGGATGTCAGGACATCCTGGATTTTCTTTATAACACCCAGTCAATTTGTAATTTCCTTGTCATTATGCTATTATTATTATATCCTTCAAGGATTGTTTAGAGAAAATGCTACGTTGGATGAGTTGACACACTAGACAACATAGAATTATGAATGAATGCATTAGGGAAAATGTTGAGTAGCTCCTACTGTAGAAAAAGATGGTAGAATCATGCTTTAGGTGGTTTGTGCATGTGTAGAGGAGACCATTAGAAGCTCCACTGAGGAGAGTAGATCAAAAGATGTTAGTCCAATTTCTAGAGGAAGAGGGATACCAAGAAAAACCATAGGCGAAACAATTAGTAAAGATTTAGATATCAATGCTTTGTCAATGAACATGATTTATGATAGAACATTATGGCGTCGTTCGATCATGTAGTTGACCTTACCTAGTGGGACTATGGCTTGGTTGTTTTTGTTCCTTTTGTTCTAAGTTTTTGCCATATTTTAATGCCTTATCTGTAACTACTGACTTCAAGTTTCCCTATATTGAAATGCTATTTTCAAGATGCAGGTAGGTTAATCCTAATTTTTTGTTGTTTTATTCTTTGAAGCAATGGTATGTTCTTTACCCTGATGAAGGCCCTTGGTATGAACTATTGGTCATTCCTTTGCGGTTCGAGCTTCTTTGTTCCATCATGATACCCATTTCAATTAAGGTAAGCTGATGGTATAGTTCTTGGCAGAATAAAAAGTACATTCAACGCACTTGTCATTTCTATTGTCATTCAAACACAGTCACATTATAGAAAGCATAGTGATAGTACTTTGATGGAAGAAAATTGACAACCTTTAGAAACTAAAGGAAATGATATTAAAACTGAATCTCTTACCAAAATTGGGATCTTGTACAGTTATCCATAATGCCAATACAATATTATTATTTAATTCTGTATTAATTCTAGCTTGTGTAGATATTGTGAGAGTGAAAGTTGATTTAGACAACTGTACCATCTCTGGCAGGTATCTCTGGATTTAGTGAAGAGCTTATATGCAAACTTTATTGATTGGGACCATCAGATGATTGACCTAGAGACTAATATTCCATCTCATGCAACAAAGTGAGTGAGTGAAGGATTCTCATTGCTAACTACTTTCCTTAACTAGTACATTTCACATTTGTTTTATGAATGATGTTTGTTGTATCTTGTATGTGGCAGTACAGCGATAAGCGAGGACCTAGGACAAGTTGAGTATATCTTGACTGACAAAACAGGCACCCTGACTGAGAATAAAATGATATTTAGAAGATGCTGTATCAATGGCATTTTCTATGGGAATGAGAATGGAGATGCATTGAAAGGTCTGATTGGATTTTGCAACTCTTTCTTGTTGCCTTGTTGTTATGCAATAGCTGTGTTTGAACTTTTTCTTAACTGGAAATGCCAACTTCGCATATGCATATACTCATTGACTTTTGTTTAGCCTGTGCATGTTTTTTGAATATGTATTCGCTTCTGTATTTGTTTTTGCAAGTTTCACCTCCTGATTAATTACATCCTGTGATCTGCAGATGCAGAGCTTCTCAATGCTGTTTCCAGTGGTTTGCCGGACGTTGTACGATTTCTTACAGTTATGGCGATATGTAATACTGTCATACCTACACGAAGGTGATTCTGCCTTTATCCTTGCTTGGACACAGATATGGAAACTGTTAAGAATGACATAATTCTCAGGATATTTTAGTTAGACTTGAGAGTAAAAACTATCAATTGTGCTTTTGTTTTCTTGTACACTCATTCACAGCAAAACTGGAGATATCTTGTATAAGGCACAGTCTCAGGATGAGGATGCTCTTGTTCAGGCTGCTGCTTGGCTGCATATGGTTTTCTTCAATAAGAATGGAAACATTCTTGGTATTCTCACTTACCATTCTTTTTGAAGTATGGCTAATTAATTGCTTACTAATTCTATTTTATCATTTTCTCTAATATATTTCAGAAGTCAAGTTCAACTCCAAGATACTTCAGTATGAAGTTTTGGAAACCTTAGAGTTCACATCTGATAGGAAAAGAATGTCAGTGGTGTTGAAAGATTGCCAAAATGGAAAGATCCTTCTCCTGTCGAAAGGAGCAGATGAGGCTATTCTTCCATATGCTTGTGCTGGTCAGATTATTAACGTTACCTGTTTTATTGTTATTGTAGACTTGTAGGACAATCAAACGCTATTTGCAAAGGGATTTTCATTCAATTCATATTTTTCTTTTCATGAATTTATACCTTATCCCTCAAATTCTTTGTACTTTTCTTTTCTTATATGAATATGACCTGCTGGAGGTTTAGAATCAGAGAGGAGTTGAGTGACTCGCAACAAGTAGGGAATGACTCATCAATATTTAATACTCATGCATCATTTTTGGACAATTTTGTTGTTGTAGTATTTCCCAAGCATAGATGCTAAAATATTTCCTCAGTTTTTTAATTTCCCTCCCTTTTTCATTTCTTTTAATCTGACCTATATTATATGCACTTGGGGTCAGCCTTTGTGCTATGTGATGTGTCTTAACTGTTCTTCCAACCACAACGGAAATGACCAACTATTTTTTTAAAAGTAAACAACAGCACATATGGTCCTTTATAATATATTGTTGCTAATATCCTGAATATCTATTATTATATTTTTGGCTTGAATTTACATATGTAATACAAAAATCGTAACCAAAAGGAGTTGCAAAAATAGATCAATCGATCCAATTCAAACGAATAAAGTTTGGATTATGTTGATTGGATTTGTCATAAAATATTGCTGATCAGTTTGGATTTTCACCAAACTGGATGTTAGTTTGACAGGCAAAAGTGCCAAAACTGAACTAAAATTGACTGACTACTCAGAGTCCCATACTTCAAGCTCCCTAATATGTTCATTTGTTTGAAATTTATTTTGTTGTACAATTGACACCATCACTTACTGCAGGGAAGCAAACCCGAAACTTCGTTGAAGCTGTGGAGCAGTATGCTCACTTGGGACTACGTACGCTGTGTCTGGCTTGGCGTGAGTTGAACGAGGATGAATATCAAGAATGGTCTTTGATGTTTAAAGAGGCTAGCAGCACTTTGGTTGATAGAGAGGTAAAGGGAACTCTTATTAATGATTTTATATTCTGTAAATCTAAGATGATTTCACAATTTGCTATTTTTCAGTGGAGAGTAGCTGAGGTCTGTCAAAGAGTAGAGCATAACTTGGAAGTTCTTGGCGTGACAGCAATAGAGGATCGTTTACAGGTGAATATCTGTTGTGTTTGCACATGGAGATCTAATTTTTAGATAGCATTTTCAAAACCTTATAATTTTGCTGAATTTCTATATACTTTAGATAGTTTGGGCCTTGGGGGATAAAGAGAGGAAAATAAAGAATGAATTTTCCTTGTGAGTTTATATGCATATGATGATCATTGGAATTTTACTTTCACTTGAAATCTTTCAGGATGGTGTCCCTGAAACTATAGAAACACTACGAAAAGCTGGAATAAATTTTTGGATGCTAACAGGAGACAAGCAGAATACCGCAATACAAATTGCCCTGTCATGTAATTTTATTTCTCCAGGTAGTTAAGATTTGAGATCCAGTAGAATAGTGTAGTTTTCTTCTCAGTTTAGTGTAAATTAAAAAAAAGTGCGGCTAAATATATGGGACTCTCACTAAGTGGGGTATGGGGAGGGTAGATGTGTGTAGCCTTACTGTTGCAAGCGAGGCTCACCCTTCGTTTATCGAACCCATGACCTCCAGGTCAAAAGGCAAATAACCTTACCATTTCATCGAGGCTCACCCTTCGTTTATTGAATTTTTTGTATCATACCAAAGAATCTAGAAACATAAGAGTCGATATCGTCCATGGTTGTTTTGCCATTCTCTGTTTATCTTAAGTGACAAAATTATCTGTCTCCATGCAACAATTCTGTTCTAAATATCTCTAATTTCTTTGGGGAGTAAGCTAATGAGTAGTGAAAAATGAAACTCCACCAATTCCTTGAACGGAGAAATATGTGATTGTTACCATACTGATAGGTTACGTAACAATTAACATGGTTGCTTTATTACAAAGGGCTCCAAGTACATAGCATTTCACCTTCTTGCTTTTCTGTTTTCCTTTCCTTTATTTTCCATGTACCTTTACACGATTAACGATAGGAAGCATTAATATGACACCGGACACTGATACGGTAAGAGACAAGGAAGTGAGGATACTGAATATTTTAAACATTAGAAGACATGGCATGACTTTGGTACAACATACAAAATTAGTATAAAATTAGCTTAAAGGCAAAAATATGAAATCAAGACAGAAATAATGTTTTAAAAGGTAGCATGAGTTACTGTAAACTAACACTTATCTAACTATTGTGATATTTATTTCTATCTAGATTTTGTAAGTTACATCTATTGGATTTGTACCAAGTATTTAAAACCTATTTGTATCCATAAGATTTAACAAATAAATAAAGATTAATTGGGTATGGAAGGAAGGTTGTAATAAAGTGCAATATTATCATGTAACCCATAGGAAAGGCATATATTTATACCCTTGACTCGAACTATACAACACTTCGATAATTAGAGAGACATAAAAGCTTAAAATCAGAAAATATCTAGAATAATTTTTTTCAGTTTGAAAATATCCCAGACCCTAGTCATGATGCTTCAAAACTGAAGCTTCTGGTTCACAACATGGGCTGCCAACCCATACAAACAATACAGCTGTTGTTACTTTACATGCTGTTGTGGATATAAACCCACTTTTTAAGGGCATGAGTGTGTACAATTCAATGTTCATAATTTGCTTTCAAATTTACTGTGTGATTAGTTTTATGCATCATTTTTAGAAGGTTTTAAAATTTATAATGGTAACACTGAATAGCCTTTATTCTTTCAATCTCTCCCCCAAACTGATAGAACCGAAAGGGCAGCTTCTATCAATTGATGGAAAAACAGAGGATGAGGTTTATAGAAGTCTAGAGAGAGTGCTCCTTACAATGCGGGTAACTGTGTCAGAACCTAAGGTACTGCTTTACATGTTTGTATTAACTTAGAATCCATTGATTCTGAAATTTGCTTACTTGGTGTTTTTTTCTTGTTTATTTTGGTTATTGTATTTTTTGGTTTTTAGGAGGATATCTTATTGCCTGTTCTTGTACATTTTTTCTTCTTCACTAATGAATTTCTTTTCTTATCTATAAAATAAAATAAAATCAAGGGATATGCTGCTTGCAAAAATGCATTTGGTTTTTGGACTAAGACATTCTTTTAGGAAACATATTGAAGTCAAGATAGTTTTAATGGTTTTGAAGTTCACTTGTTCATTGTTCTGCCTTCGCAAACAGAATGTGGCTTTTGTTATTGATGGTTGGGCTCTTGAGATTGCACTTAACCACTACTGCAAAGCTTTTACTGAGCTGGCAATATTGTCAAGGACTGCTATATGTTGTCGAGTGACACCATCACAAAAAGCACAGGTTTTTTTGGCAACTCTCTTCCTATAATATCTTTCCTTGTGTTGTTGTAAGAACTTATGTTTTACATTCCTTTTTTGTCTTCCTTTTCCTTCCACCCTAGAATTGTGTTATCCTGTTTCCTTTTGATTAACTCCTTGTTGTAAGAAGGGAATAATAGGACGTATCTTATGCTTTCCTCTAAGGCAACATAATACTGCTAGCTATATTGTTTTTTTATTTATCAGAAAATAATGACACTAGTTTTCCTTGTGTACACCACTATTTGTTGCAGCTTGTACAGATCCTAAAATCATGTGACTATAGAACATTGGCAATTGGTGATGGTGGGAACGATGTAAGGATGATACAACAGGCTGATATCGGTGTGGGCATTAGTGGCAGAGAAGGATTGCAGGCAGCAAGAGCAGCTGATTACAGTATAGGAAGTAAGCCATTTTATACCTTTTTCAGGTGCAATCATGATGTATACAATAGTTCTTAATGCATGTGTCAAATATCTTTTTCTGATTTTCTCCCATTTGAAATTTTGTCAGATATTTTATTCATATGGTTCAACTTATGGTGCTGTCTGTATCAGAACCTTTTTGAATAATTTTTTCATTTTACTTTAACTCCTCAACTTGATCTCTTTTTTATTGTCTGAAAATTATATTAGCCAGATTGGTTGTTCTCCTTCTTTGTTTATTTGCACATGACTTGCAGATTTCATCTCTAATGTTGTGATTGTTCTATTATTTTTCAGAGTTTAGATTTCTTAAAAGATTAATTCTGGTCCATGGCCGGTACTCTTACAACCGTACAGCATTTCTTTCTCAGTATTCATTCTACAAGTCCCTACTGATATGTTTCATCCAAATCTTGTGAGTATCTACCATCAATTTCCTTCCTTTTTCACAACAGGACTAAGCACATAGAGTTAGATCTCTTTTTCGTCAGGGACAAGATTCAAGCCAAAACTCTTCAAGTAAAGCACATTCCATCTGATTTTCAGACTGCAGATGTGCTCAGCTAGCCCTTGGCCACGGCTAGGTTTCTAATCTTAAGGAAACAACTTAGAGTAGTTGACTTAGCCTCTCTAGTCAAACTACCCTTGGTTTCAGGAGGTATATTAGAGATCACGTGTCAAATTGAAACTTGATTTCAATTATAACACGTGTTTTGGTTTAGCTCTAACTGTTAAACAGTTAGAGGTTTGTTTTCTGTTACTGATTATTCACTAACTGTTTTTCTAGTTAGTTATAGGGGGTGAGTAGTTCCTCACCTTCCTTTTGGCCTCTATTCTGATTCCTATAAATAGGAATCCCCTTTGTTGTTATCAATTCAATAAAATTACAATTCAGAATTGAGATTCTGTTAAAAGCATATACTCTCTATTTTCTTTTCTTATGTTTTTATAATAATGCTCTGAGTTCAAAAAACTTAATGGAGTTGATAAGTATTTGCGGGCATTGTCATTGCAGAACTTTAATCGGTTTACCAAAATTGTTTGCTTTTGTAGAATGAGAGGAAAAGAGGAAGAAGTGTGAACTGAAGAGAAATGAGGAGAAGAAGAAGTTCTCGTGAAGAAGAGAGAGAAAAAGGGAGAGAGAAAAAGGGAGAGAGAGAGAGAGAAAAGGGAAAAATGCAAAGTGAGAGAGAAAGAAATAATATGCTTTTCTATTTGTTATTCTGAATTGTTAATTACAAAAGAAGCATGTGCTCTTTACTTACACCAAACTAGAAAACTAACTGGTAATGAATATGGTCATAAAGATGGACCAGATACATTGAAGGAATAAAAGAAGGCTATATACATTTTAATCAAAACAGTTACAAATCAGTTAAACTGAACTACTCTAACATTCCCCCCTGAATTCGGAGCTACGGTGATCTTTGTTGAGCAGTATATAGATCAGTGATGTGAAGCTTGTCCCGAAGAAGAGTAAAACGAGAAGTAGAGAGAGGCTTGGTCAGAATATCCGCAACTTGATGCTCAGATGAAACATGCTCAACAAGTAACTGTTTGCTGATTACTCTTTCTCTCTCTGATCCAAAAGAGATCAAGTTCAATATGTTTGGTCCTTGAGTGCAAGACTGGATTTCTGGATAGTAAAACAGTGCTCATATTATCACAGTAAACAATTGGAACAAAACTCTTAAATTGTAACTCCTGAAGAAGACTTTGAATCCAGATCATCTCACTAGCAGCAATAGTTAAGCTGCGATATTCGACTTCAGTTGTGGACCCATTCTTGCTTCTTCGACCACCAAGAGACCAAATTAGGACCTAGATAAAAACAGGCCCCTGAAGTAGATTTCCTATCATCGGGATCAGAAGCCCAATCAGCATCACAGTAGGTATAGAGAGGAAGAGGATGATGAGGAGATGCTGGTCTTAAAATTAGACCATGAGTGATAGTCCCTTGAAGATATCGCAAGATTCGTTTTAGAGCTTTCCAATGTTCTTCTTGAGGTTGAGAGAGAAACTGACAAACCTTACTAATACTATAGGAGATCTTTGGTCTTGTAATTGTGATATACTGTAGAGCCCCAACAAGAGATCGATATACTTTTCCGTCTTCCAAGAAATTGCTCCCATGCTTAGTAAGCTTGCATCCCCCAACCATAGGAGTAGGCAGACTTTTCATATCATCCATATGAAATTTCTGTAGTAAGTCTTTGATGTACTTGGATTGAGTAAGAAGAAGAGACCCATTTGGAAGTTTCTAAATTTCAATGCCCAAAAAATAATCTAAAGTACCAAGATCTTTTAGGGCAAAAACAAGATTCATCTTCTCAATAAGCTGCTTGATCAAAGTGGGAGAGGTACCCGTGATGATAATATCGTCAACATAACATAACACAAACAATTTGTGTGTAGAAGTAGTCAATAAAAAGAGAGAATGATCACACCTACACTTTCGGAAACCAAATGATAAGAGTGTTCCAGCTAATTTTTCAAACCAGGCCCGAGGAACTTGCTTAAGACCATAAATGGCTTTATTGAGCTTGCAAACTAAAGTTTATCTGAAGTCTTGAGTCCTTCTGGTTGTTGCATGTATACCACCTCCTCAAGAACTTCATTCAGAAAGGCATTATTAACATCAACTTGTTGAACATCTCATCCATAGGTTAGATTGAACCCCAATCATAGTGTGAAATTGTTTGAAAAGAATAAGAGCTTTAGACTTTTGTTTAAGAAGAAACACCCAAGTATGTCTAGTACAATAATCAACAATAGACATATAATATTTGTACCCGGAGATAGAAATAACCGGAGCTGGCCCCCAAAGATCAATAAACACTAACTCAAAGGGAGTGGAATAAACCGTATGTGAGGGTGGTGAAGGTAAACGATGTGACTTACCTAGAGCATAAGCATTACAAAAATCAGTGGTATTTTTATTCATGAGAGGAAGTTTACAGTGTTTCAAAATATGATGTACAACTTCTTCATGTGGGTGTCCTAAACGAGAATGCCATAACAAGTACAAGTTTTCATTTCTAGAGTGTGTATGAGTAGGAGAAACAGAAAAATTACAACTCGTAGTTAAATTTGGACTAGTGGAAACCGAAACAGAATTGGACAAGGAGGCTGGAAACTGGAGATTGGTGAAGACATACAACCCTTCAGGACCGAGAGTTCCTTCTAGAAGTAAGGCTCCATCAACCTGAGATTTCACACAACAATAGTGAGAATGAAACTCAAAATAAATAGCATTATCTCTGGCAAATTGACTAACACTAACAAGGTTTTTGGTTATAGAAGGAACCAAAAGTAAATTTTTAAGTGTGAGGACTCGGGACGGATCATAAGTGTCCTGGTTCACGATTTCCTCATCCTAGGGGTTCATTTCCTGGTTCTTATGATCATTTCATTCATGGTACTCAGTTTGGTCCCTCTCACACTACTGCTCATGGTCCTGCTGGTTTGGCTCATTATGGCTCTCCCTATGCCATGACAGCCTCCTCATCTGGTGGTGCACCTGGCTACAACATCAATCCTCCAGTGTGGTATCCAGATTCAGGTGCTACCAATCACTTAACATCTGATCCTGCTCTGCTTCAAGAGCCAACTGAGAAGTTTACCGCAGATCAGATCTACATGGGTAATGGTTCTAGTATCCCTATTTCCTCTTGTGGTCACTCAAAGTTTCATTCATCCTTTAATCCTTATGTATCTCTTTCACTTAGAAACTTACTTCTTGTTCCATCTATAACAAAAAATTTGCTTAGTGTTTCTCAGTTTGCACAGGATAATTGTTGTTACGTTGAGTTTCACCCTTACTCTTGTTTTGTCAAATCTCAGGCTACTGATCAGGTTTTGCTAAGAGGTACTCTCACTCCAGAGGGACTCTATGCTTTTCATGATCTACAGCCCTCAGAGTGTTCCAGGTTGTCTCCTACTGGTTCTTCAAAACAGCATACAAATACTAGTGTTATACCTACTGTTTGTCCATTTTCTAGTAATAAAAGTGTTCACAATACTACTAGTAGTCCTTCTACTTACTTTCTTTGGCATTGTAGGCTAGGGCATGCTAATGAAAATGTTGTTTCCAATGTTCTTACTCATTGTAATATTTCCCAGTGTCGTAAAAGTGTCTTAGATTTTTGTTCTGCTTGTTGTTTAGGAAAGTCTCATAGACTTCCTGCTGCTGATTCCATCAATAAATATCCTAATCCATTTGATCTTCTATATGTTGATTTATGGGGCCCTGCACCCATTGATTCAATTACTGGTTTTAGATACTATTTCTCTCTTGTTGATGCTGCCACTAGACACACTTGGATATACTTGTTGAAATTAAAATCAGACACCATCACTTTGTTTGATAATTTTCTTTCTATGGTCAAAACCCAGTTTAACAAGGTTGTTAAGTCTGTACAAAGTGATTGGGGTGGGGAATTTAGACCTTTTACATCTTATCTGGCTCAGCTAGGCATCTCTCATAGGGTAGTGTGTCCTCATACCCACCATCAAAATGGAACTGTTGAACGAAAACACAGGCATATTGTGGAGACTGGTTTAGCCTTACTTGCCCATGGTTGTCTACCTCTAAAGTTTTGGGATCATGCTTTTCTTACAGCTGTCCACCTTATTAATAGGCTACCATCTCCTGCATTAGCTCATAAATCCCCACACACTCTGCTGTTCAACACCAATCCTGACTATCTCTTCTTAAGAGTCTTTGGTTGTTCTTGTTTCCCTAACCTTAGGCCCTTCAACAAACACAAACTAGATTTCAGGTCTTCTGAATGCACCTTTTTGGGTTACTCTATGTCTCATAAAGGATACAAGTGTTTAACTAGTGAAGGCAAAATCATCATTTCTAAAGATGTTCTATTCAATGAACACAGTTTTCCCTATGCTACATCTCTTCGGTCCTCCTCAAGTTCTTCTAACTCTCAGTCCAATTTCTCCCCTGATCAAGTCTTAGTCTTTCACAATCCCACTTATATTCCCTCCCCTAGTCATGTCTCCTCACAAACACATACCTCTCCTTCTGGTCCTAGTTTTGTTAATCCTTTGTCTCCTAGTTCTTCTCCACAACTTGATGATAATGTTACTATTGAGTCCAGTCAAAACGGTGAGTCTATGTCCACTGCTTCTCCTCATCAAAAGAGTCCAGATGTCCTTCCTGCACCTAATGATTCTGTGTCAGTCCCTGGTTCATCTCATCCTATGCAAACTAGGTCTAAGTCAGGGATATTTAAAACCATTTACCCTAGAGCTTACTTAGCTCACACTGAGCCTACCTCAACCAAAGCAGCCTTGGCTGATCCTGTATGGGCTTCAGCCATGAAAGATGAATATGATGCTCTTATAAATTCAGGCACTTGGTCTCTTGTTCCCCTGCCTCCTACTAAACAGGCTATTGGTTGTAAGTGGGTATTTCGTGTTAAGGAAAATCCAGATGGCTCAGTTAATAAATATAAAGCTAGGTTAGTTGCAAAAGGGTTTCATCAGAAACTTGGTGTTGATTACAATGAAACATTTTCACCTGTAGTAAAACCTATTACTGTAAGGATTTTACTCACTTTGGCTCTAACCTACAACTGGACACTTCAGCAGTTAGATGTTAATAATGCCTTTCTTAATGGGATTCTTACTGAGGAAGTCTATATGCAACAACCTATGGGCTTTCAAGACAAGAATCAATCTTTGGTTTGCAGACTGAACAAGTCATTATATGGGCTCAAGCAGGCCCCTAGGCAGTGGTTTGAGAAATAAAAATGGGGAGATTGAAAGTGTGCATGTCAAGAGGAACACTTTGGAAAGCTCTCTTTATATGTCATGGTTTTGATGAGGACAACTTGTGCTAATAAGAGCTTGAAGATCATCAACAAATCAACATGCTTAAGTCTTTTGATTGGTACTAGGCTTAGACTAGAAACTAGTTTAAGTTGAGTCTAAGGCTTAGGTCACCTAATACATGTCTCATATGCATAAATCTTTTAAATCATTTCATCTTTGAGATATGTCATTCATAATATGTTCATGCATCACATAAATACATGTATATGTGCATTCTAGGCATAAACTAAGTGTTAAACATGTATGAATTAAGTGCATAACGTATTTGAGTTTTTGTATTTAAAATTACACATGAAAATATGTTGTTAATCGATTAAGGCATACGTTAATCGGTTAACCTAACTGTTTGAAAAGTTGTTGAAACTGAAAAGCTTGGAAAACAGAATCAGTTACGTTTTTGAACAACGTTAATCGATTAACCAAGGCTTTAATCGATTAACTAGGCTTCAGAACTGATTCTTTATAAACTGCGTTTTCAGAATTGATCTCATAAGTTGCATGTTGCATTTATTAGAGAGTTAGAGCATTTTTCGTTATATTTGTTGCATCTAGTTGTTAGTGCATTTGTGAGTTTAGAAATGAGAGAATTCTATGCTTTAGGATTGAGTGGCATTTCATGATATATTTCTCATCATTCATCTCACATGTTCATGCATATTATTGATGCTTTTTGTGAAGTTTTTACATTCTGTAACTTCTGTTTTGGAACTAATACATTGTCATATTGCATGAGTTTGTATTAGGTGTTTAGAGTAAAGCCTTAATTGTCATATATGAGCTTTGTAATTGCTTAAGTTTACTCTAGAATTTTGTTGTGAAAAATTGTTGTAACATTGGGAATCTCGAGGTGTCGTATCACCTAAGAGATTGAGTTGTATCTTCATATTTCTTAGAGTTCTAGATAAGGAAAGAAAAGAGGTTCTTGGCTGGGGCTACACCAAAAGAAACATTTTCTTTATCGGTAGGAAGGGAGTCAAACCATAGAATAAGGTTCTTTATTTTCTTGTGAATGTCTAAGTTGTTGTAATTGGATGATGTGTATGTAAAAACATTGATTCAATTATAGTGAAGAAAATCTCCCAAATCAGCCGGGAGGCCTGGATGTAGTTTGCGGTGGACAAGCAAACGAACCAGGATAAAAACCGTGTTGCAGAATTTTTCTTTCTCTCTCTCTCTTTATTGCATTTAATCGGTTAACTTGTATAGTAGAATTAATTGCTATATTCTGTATATTTGCTATATTCTGTATATTTGCTATACTATTAATACTCTGATAATTCTGTAAGCTCTGTGTGTTAATTTCATTATCGGTTAATTATCGTGCAAGTAATCGAATCTGCCTAAGCTTACTGTTTCTGTTTTAATCGATTAAATCAAATTCGTTAATCGATTATCCACATTCTTTTAATCGATTAAATAGGGGGATTCAACATTAAGTGTTGAGTTTCGAAAAACGGATATTCTAACCGCTACACCTATTCAACCCCCTTCTAGGTGTATTGTAACCACTGATACCTAACATAACCATAAAAATTTCCACACAACATGGTATTACCCGTGTTACAGATGTCCTCTTTAACTTAACCTATTATCTTTTCTCATAACCACAAAAAAAAATCAAGGTCACAAAAAGCAAAATACAAAGCATATCAGATTCATGATAGCCATATTCTTATTTCCCTTATATTATTAAGCATCATCATTTAAAGGAAAGGAGATTCTTGATTTCATATTAGTACCGAGTAGTCTCCTCGTTATGTTTACACACCATTTTTGGCTCCCGCTCCTTCAACACATATTCTTTGGTTTTGTTTCCATTCACTATTACACGTGAAAAAGAAGAACACATGGGTTAAGTTTTATGTCATAATAACACCAAGCCACCAACATATAGGGATTTTTAGCTTCATTCCATCGTGTAAAAGAAAAACACAAGCACTTCAGATATGAATTCCTAACCTCCTTCTCTTTTTAAGAAGATTTTTCCATACCCTGCTTTATTATCACACCACTACTTCAAACTCTTCAAAAAAACACAAACCAATCTAAGAGTCTTCTCAAACCTTGCACAAAAGAACACTAACATGCACAACAACACTAATCAATCATCACAATCACTCTTGAGCTTCAACCCCAACGTTTAACCGCTTTACGCCTCTCCATTTTTTTATTTCAAGAATAATCATCCCTTCAGGTTTTTTATGACCTGCTCAAAAGGGACAACTTTATATACTCAAAACAAGTGGTGTTAATGACTTATATGATGCATTGGTTACACATGTTCTTCATTCACCACCCATTTCCATCTTCATAAGATCCAAGCGGCTTGGATAGAGGTTTCCACCATGCTCGAATTTGGCTTGCTTCCATCGGAAAGAGATGCATCAGGAGCCTTCATTAGTAAGCAACTAAGCATAAAGAAGAAGTTGAAGGAGTAAGATGAAGATATAGATAGAATGGTGAATCTGAATTGGGTGCTACAAGAAAAGGCAAAGAGTTTATGTGTTGAGAAACAAATTTGGATAGACTTAGCATAAACCAAGGAGGCCACCGCATAGATTTTGTAGTCTAGGGATTTTTATCCCTTTGGCTCTTTCTTTTGTTGCCGGAAAAAGGTAACTTGATGTTACCCCTTTAGTCTTCATTCATTTTTTATTCATTCTTTTAATTTTTTATTCATTTTGTAATTTTTTATTCATCTTTTATTCATTTTTATTCATTTTGTTTTGACATATTATTGTATCTAATAACTGAAATCATATAGGTTAAACAATTGAAATAAATTTTTTATAAAACTAAACATTTTGTCTTTTTAATTAAACAAATAAAACATTCTAATAAGAATTCATGTTACAGAACCTTTTAACAATTTAAAATGACATTTACTAAAAAAATTGTTCTTTTTTCATAAAATGCTCGCACACAATATTATTATTATTGCTTATAAAAAAATTATAATTTTCGTGGATTAATCAAATGATGAAGATAGATCGTGGTAACCTTTCTTATCCTCATATCATCCTTGAACTGTCGCGTTACGACGCTTCTTTTCACTTGATTAATTCCTAAAATAACAATAAGTAACCAAAAAAATATATTATAATTATTTTTAAACCTCTTTGAAATGGGATGCGGTGCCGATATTAGTTTCTGCTGCTTTACTCTTTTCAAAGAGATAATTATTTTATCAACAAACTGTTTTAAACTAGAACTACATAGACTTGATTTCCCTATTGCACGTAGGGATACGTAGGAGCAAGATGAATTCTTGTCAGACACAAAAATAAAAGAATAAATATTTTGTTTTAGAGAATTTGATTTCAAATAAATTAAGGGTATTTAAATCATGCAATTAGTTAGGGTACCGTTTAATTACGGGCGAACGAGGTGCTAATACCTTCCTCGAACTGTAATCGACTCCCGAACTCAAAATTTGATATAAAAGACCATTTCATCCTAATTTGGGGTTAATTTAAGTTTTCCACATTTTAACTACAAAAGACATGGTTGCGACTCCTAAAGAGGTCGCGTAGCCGAAAATCAGAGTGCAATAATGAGTTCTATGAGAATCTCTATGATTACTATAGGCCATAAAAGTCTGCCAAATTAATTTGGTATGCACTTGAAAAAATATGATACCGAGGAAGCTTAGACTAAAAAGTATGTTGTTAGCCGCTATCTCAAGTATTAGATGACTGATGATATATCAGTAGAGTCTCAATCCCATGAGACACATAGGATTTCTCATGAAATAATCTCTGAGGGTATGCCCCTAGATGAGCAGTTTTAAGTGGCTGTCATTATTGACAAATTGTCTCTTGACTGGAAGGACTTCAAAAACCTTCTCAGGCACAAGACCGAATAATTCTCTTTGAAATCTCTGATCACTCATCTTCACATTGAAGAAGGGACTCATAGACAAGATTAGAGAGATAATATGTTGATTGTCTCCAACAATAACACTAAGAAGTAATTCTCAAGTGCGGTTCTGAAGCTTACAAGCAACAATTTTAAGAATCAGAACCACAATGAGAAGACAAGTCTAGTATGCCACATCACTTGCTAAGAATGACTTTTGAAAGGAGTTTATATATTTTAAATGTGGGAAGACGTGTCATTGGCACACAAGTTCATGAATAAACCAATGGATCGTACGCCGCAAGCCAACATGATTGATGAGCCACTTGTGACGGTGTTATCTGAGGTTAATATGGTTGGACGATCTGATGGATGGTGGGTAGATACTATCACCTCCAACCATGTTTGTTATGATTTTGCTATGTTCAAAACTTACACGGATGTTGCTGACAAGAAAGTGTTGCTGAGTGATTCCCACACCATTGTTGTTGTTGGAACTAGTAATGTGGAGTTGAAGTTTACATATGAGAATACACTGATTCTCAAAGATGTAATGCACACTCTGGAGATGAGGATGAACTTAATTTATGGTTTTCTTCATAATAAGGCTAGTTTTACCCAAACCATAGGAGCAAACTTGTATACTCTTACTATGAGTGAGGTATTTGTAGGGAAGTGTACGCCAATGATGGAATGTTCAAATTAAATGTTGATATTTTGATGAATAAAATTTCCGATTCATTTTACATATTGAGTGATTTTAATATTTGGTATGCTAGACTTTATGTATTAACAAACGATCAATTTCAAATTTGAGTAGCTTAGGCTTAATTCTCAAGTTATCTAAAAATGATTTTGAAATTTTTGAATCATGTTGTCAAACTAGAATAACTAAAAAGCCATATAAATCAGTAGTGCGAGAATCTAAGCATTTGGATTTGATACACTCTCATATATGTAAATTACATGGAACATTAACTAGAAATGGTAAGCGATATTTTATCACCTTTATTGATGATTGCTTTGATTATACATGTATATATCTTATGAAAAATAAAAATGAAGCGATTGACATATGTTTATGAAATTTATGACTAAAATTGAAAATGAACTCAATAAGAAAATAAAGGAACTTGGAAGTGATAGAGGCAGTGAGTATGATTCTAGCATGTTTAATGATTTTTATAAATTGAATGATATTATTTATGAAATAATTGCACCATGTTCACCTCAAAAGAATGGTGAGGCTTAAAGAAAAAATAGAACGTTAAATGAATTAGCTGTAGCTATTATGTTAAGCTCTAGTGCAACATCCTCTTGGTGGGGTGAAATTTTATTAACTGTTTGCTATGTGCTAAATAGAGTTCCCAAGACTAAAAGCAAAATTTTCCCATATGAAATTTTTAAGAATAGACAACCAAATTTGTCTTATTTGAGAACTTTGGGTTGTCTGGCTTATTTCGGATACCAAACCCCAAGAGAGTTAAACTCGCAAGTAGTGCCTATGAATGTGTATTCATTGGGTAGGCTACAAATAGTAAGGCATATAGGTTTTATGACCATAACACAAAAGTGATTATTGACTCTAACAATGATGACTTCAATGAAAATAAATTCCCTTTGAAATTGAGAAATAGTGGGGCACATCAACTAGTCGAATACATGTGAATAGTGATAATGATAAAAAATGAAGGATTAGACATAGAACCTAGAAGAAGTAAGAGAGCAAGAACTGTTAAAGAGTATGGACCTAATTATATGGTCTATACATTAGAAGAGAATCCATCCACTATCCAAGAAGCATTGACTTCTGTGGATGCTAATTTGTGGCAAGTGGCCATAAATGATGAGATGGATTCTCTAGAGTCTAGCAAGATCTAGCATTTAGTCGATTTGCCCCCAGATTTCAAATCCATTGGTTGTAAGTGGATATTAAAAAAGAAATTAAAAGTCGATGACACAATAGATAAATACAAGGCTAGCCTTGTAGCCAAGGATTTTAGTCAAAAAGGAGAATGTATATTTCTTTGACACCTTTTGACGTGTGACTAAAATAATATCCATTATAGTACTAATATTGTTAGGTAAAATCAGAGTAAAATATAACTAGAGGGGGTGAATAGGTGTAGTAGTTCACTAAAGCCCGTTTTTGCTTAATCCTGAATATCACAAACACATTCCAGGACAATTGATTATCCCTTAGAGTAATTGATTATTCACACAATAATCGATTATTAACGGACAATAATCAATTTATTGAATCTTGAAATCTTGAATTATATGGTTTTTTGCAAAACAAGTTTTTACCAAAACCATTCTTTACAGATTCTAATACTTAGTGACAATGAATCAAATGATAAAACAATAACTTTTAGATCAAGAGTCAATTCAACATCATAAATAATCAATAACGAAATACGTAAAAACTAAATCGTAAAGAGATAAAGGATAGAAAAGAGTAAGCCAAAGAATTTTATCCTGGTTCGTTTGCGGGTCCACTTGCAAACTACATCCAAGCCTCCATTTCTAATATCGGGAGATTTTCTTCACTAAGGAATCAAATGTATTTTACAAACTCACTTCTAATAACTCTACAAACACTCCTTTCTTGGCCCTAGATTCTCTCATGTCGGTTTGTGTTGAAAGTAGATTTCTTACAACCCAATTCAGGTTGTTGCAAGTTTATTTATTTATTTTTAGAGTGATGAGTGATGAACAATTTAATTAATTAGTGACTTTATTTATTTACTCCATTTTTGGGTTCCTTTTTACCATACCATAAAGGTCAGTATCATTTTATTAAGTTAATCATACCATTTCTTACGAAAGGTTGATATCAAAGAATAATAAAATGAACAAAAGAATAAAATTAGCAGTTAATAGTACAAATTCTTTCAAAGAGTTGGTATAAAGAATAAAAGGATAAAATGATAAATAAATGTTAGTTGTAGAAAAGTAAATGACAGAAAATAAAAGTTAGTTGCGGAAAATAAATGACAGAAAATAAATGTTAGTTGCGGAAAATAAATGATAAAAAGTAAATGTTAGTGGTTAGATTTATTATTCATCACTCTTTTATTTACAAGTAACAATCTATTGATTGAATTGAATGTTTTGCATTTTATTCCTATGTATGAAATTACAAACTATGAATCGGTTTGAACTTATGTTTTTAGGAATCCTTAATCAACAAATAAAATTTATAATAAAATCCTTAATGAACTTATGTAAAACTTCAGGTTTTTAGAAATCCTTACTTGCATCTTTTTCAAGATTCAATTGCAGTATAGTATATGGTTATGTCTAACCAAAGAGAATTGCATTAATAGTAGATAATCACATAGGCATATAATAGCAAAAATAATGATTATCAACTTTTTGATGGTTTTTTGTCATGCTGTTGCATGAAAATTAACAAGGAAACATAAACTAATATTTACAACTTCTTGAGGAGAAAATTTGTTTGAAATAGAGAATTATTTCTAACTCAAATGATTTTGAAAACATTAAACAAGTTATGTGTTACAATTTTGATTAATTCCAAACACCATGTCTTTAACTTTCCATCTAGTGTCCTAGTATGAGAAAATGATTTTCAAACCTTGTGTAATACACTAAATATTAATTAACTGCCACTCGTTGGAGTAGGTTGTCACACGTTAAAATAGGTGTTCTGATATGGCAAGTGAACTAAGGTGTAGGTTGAAAGTGCAAAGTGTCAAGAGAGCACTTAACTTGCCTATGTTTTGATGAAGACAAAGGACTTAGTGAAAGCTTAAAGATATCTCAACAAATCAACATGCCAAAGATTCAAGAGCTTCATATCTAGACTAGAGTCTTAGATATGTGATTAGTTTTTGAGTATAGGTTAGGTAAACCTAGATACAAATCTCATAAGTTCTAGACTATCATATCATTTGCATGACACATGCCATTTAGCTTATTATATGTTCATGCATTAATCATACATGTTATTTGTGCATTTTAGGCATAACATAATGGTAAAACATGTATAGTTGTTAAACATAACATATAGGTAGTTTACCAATTAATATCTTAACTGAAAATATGCTAGTTAATCGATTAAGTAAAGTTTTAATCGATTAACGTGAAAACAATTTGAACAGTTTCAATAGATAAGTGGAAAACGGATTTCAGTTATTCTCAAACAACTCGTTAATAGATTAACAGTCAACATAATCGATTAACTGGACATTTAACAACTTTTCTATATAAACTATTTTTTCAACAGATTTCAAATACGATTTTAGATCTTTAATTCACTCAATTTAGAATAGCTAAGTTGCATATTTTCATGTTCAATGTATGTCATATAGGCAGAGAGAATTGCATGTGAGATTAGAGTGAGATAGTATCATGCTTAGGGATTAACATGTCATCCATTGCATGTGATTTAATGTACTCATCATTCTATCTTGTTCTTGCATGATTGTTTCGTAGGTCTAGAGATTTCTTAAGGGTAGAAATTACATGTTCTTCATAATTCTGATCTTATACATATTCTTGGTAATTGTGAGATTTGTATAGGGTTTATAGCTTGTTCTTGATTGTAACATTTAAGCCCTTTAGTGCTTCATATTACTCTGTTTTTGTTGTATTTTATGTAACAAGGAAAGTCGTCTCTTGGTGTCGTACCACCAACGAGATCAGAGAGTCTTCAGCAAGACTTGGAGGTCTTGAGTTTAGAACATACTCTTGGCTGGGGCTGGATCATAGGAAAGGTTTTCGTAGGCGATTAGGTAAGGTCAAACCAAGGCAGAGGTTCTGGGAATTCAAGAAGGTAGCGTTCAAGGTCTTGTAAATGGAAGTGTATATGTAAGTTACATTGGCTTCAATTTTAGTGAAGAAAATATTCCAGATCAGAGGGGAGGACTGGATGTAGTTTTGTAGTGGACCGCAAAATGAACTAGTATAAAAACCTTGTTGCAGGCTGTTTCTTTCCCTTATCTCTTTACTGTTTAAACTAGCTTTTAATTTCTTATTGTAGCTGATAATTCGAATATAGTAATACTACCATATAAAGATCATTTATGTTCAAATATATCTGCTATATCATTTTTTGTATAATCTGTATTTGGCTGTGTAATTGAGCCATTTGACAACTGTCTGTTAATTGTGGTTTAATCGATTAAGGCAGTCCTTTAATCGACTAATTGGGTGATTTTCTGAATAGGGCTTTGGTGCCAATAGCGGTATTTGGGAACCACGACACCTATTCAACCACCCTTTCTAGGTGTATTCTGTCACTGATACCTAACAAGTGGTATCAAAGCTAGTACGTCATGCTAGCTCAACCGTATCTGCGTGATCTTAGGGAATATAAATGGGTTCCACCAACCCCATTGGCGGTAATGGCACATCCATTAACCACCCTCCCGTATTCAAAGGCGAAGGATATGCCTACTGGAAAGTTCGCATGAAGATCTTTATAGAGGCCATCAACTCGGATATTTTGGAATTCGTAGTCCGTGGGCCCTTCATTCCACAACATCTAGTGGACGATGAACCGAAAGATAAACCAAAAAGTCTATGGACCGATGATGAACGCAAAAGGTTCAGTATAACCTGCATGCTAAAAATATCATCACATCGGTCCTATCCTATGATGAGTTCTTTTGGGTATCGTAGTGCCAAAGTGCAAAACAAATGTGGGACACTTTACAAGTGACTCACGAAGGCACTAGCGAAGTCAAGTGTGCCAAGCTGAATTCCTTGATACATGAATATGAGTTGTTTCATATATTACCAAATGAATCTATCAATGACATGCAAAAACGATTTGCTCATATAGTAAACCATTTAGTTGCTTTGGATAAATTGTTTAACAAAGGAAAGCTTACGAACAATGTTTTACGCTATCTTGACAGGAGATGACAACCAAAAGTAACAGTTATCATGGAATCGAAGGATCTTGACTCCATGCCTTTGGCAACATTGTTTTGGAAAACTTCAAGAGCACGAAATGGAGCTTGGACGCCTGACTATGCACGAAGAATCAGATCGTTAAAAGAAAACTATATCTCTCAAGGCAACATCATCTCAATCTACAGAAGAGAGAGAAGAAGATGAATCTGATTCAGAAATAGATGATGAAACTTTGAGCCTTCTCGTACGCAAATTCGGGAAATTACTAAAGAAAAGAGAAAAAGAAAGAAGCGCGCGAGTCAACCAGAAGAGGGAAGAGTAAAGAGCGCTTCACTTGCCATGAATGTGGTAAGCTAGGACATATGAGGTTTCAATGTCCCACTTATCTCAAGAAGGTTGATTCAGATAAGAGCACTCCTCGGGACTTCATGTCAAAAAAAGCCTATATAGTATGGGATGTACTATGGGAGGACATGACATCTAGCACCTCAGATGAAGAGGAGACATCATTTATTTGATAAATTTTGTAATAAATATGGTATTATGCATCAATTTTCGGCCCCTCGTACCCCTCAACAAAATCGGGTTGTTGAGAGGAAGAATCGAGTCTTAGAGAAGCTTGCTAGAATCATGCTAAATGAAAGCAAGGTTCCTAAATATTTTTGGGTTGATGCAGTGCATGCAACTTGCTATGTGATTAATCGTATACTCTTGATGCCTACTTTTTCAAAATCTCCTTATGAAATTTTACAAGGCCGTAAACCTAATATTTCTCTTTTTCATGCTATTGGGTGTAAATGCTTTATATTAAATAATGGAAAAAGAGCTTTAAGTAAATTTGATTCAAAAGCTGATGAGGGTATATTTTTGGGATAATCACTTCATAGTAAAGCTTATCGAGTCTTTAATAAATATTCAATGCAAGTAGAAGAGTTTGTGCATGTCCATTTTGACGAATCTTCTCCAAAAGAGAAGAGGATGATATTTTCTGATGATGTTGTAGGTGCTTTGGAAGTAGCATACACTAAGGACATGGACCAGGACAAAGAAGCAAAAGCAGAGCAAACTGTACAAGATGAGCATTAGGACTTGCCAATCGCGTGGAAGACCAAGAAGGATCATCCACTCGATAAAGTGATAGGTGATATAACTATGGGGGTGGTAACCCGTAGCTCTTTACGTAACGTCTGTAACTTCATTGTGTTTGTATCTCAAGTCGAGCGTAATATCATCGATGAGGCCATTGAGGATGTGCACTGGGGTATAACTATGCAAGAAGAGCTAAACCAGTTCGAGCGTAATAATATATAGGACTTAGTCCCTAAGCCTAAAGAACATCCAATGATTGGTACTACATGGGTCTTTCATAATAAATTGGATGAATATGGCTTGATAATCAGAAATAAAGCTCGCTTAGTGGCCAAAGGCTACAACCAGGAGTAGGGCATCAATTATGATGAGACCTATGCTCTTGTAGCAAGATTAGAGGCCATAAGGATACTTTTATCCTTTGCATCAATTATGAATTTTAAGCTCTTTCAAATGGATGTCAAGAGCGCCTTCATGAATGGCTACCTTCAAGAGGAGGTATATGTATATCAACCTCCCGGATTTGGAAATTTTAAATATCTGAACCATGTATATAAGCTCAAAAAGGCTCTTTATGGCCTTAAACAAGTTCCCAGAGCTTGGTATGATAGATTGAGCTCTTTCCTCTTTGAAAAAGGGTTTATGAGGGGTATGGTTGATACTATCCTCTTTATTCTTGATTAGATAATCATGTACTATTAGTTCAAATATATGTTGATGATATAATCTTCGGATCTACTAATAACATTCTTTGTAAAGAATTTTTTGAGATGATGCAGGGTGAATTTGAGATGTCGATGATGGGTGAGCAGACCTTCTTTCTTGGGCTTCAAATCAAACAAATGGAAAGTGGCATCTTCATTCATCAATCGAAATATTGCAAGGAGCTACTAAAGAAGTTCGATATGGAAAAGTGCAAAGAGGCTTCAACACCTATGGTGTTTGCATGCTATCTAGATAAAGATGAAAAGGGAAAAGCAATTGAGGTAACCAAATATCGTGGGATTATCGGCTCATTATTGTATTTAACTGCGAGTCGCCCCGATATTATGTTTAGTGTTTGTATGTGTGCTAGATTTCAAGCTTTGCCTAAAGATTCACATTATACTGCTGTAAAACGCGTCATGAGATATTCAAAAGGATCAACTAATATGGGATTATGGTATCCTAGGGATGCCTTATTATCCTTGGTAGGGTATTCCGATTCTGATTTTGAGGGATGGAAGTTGGATTGGAAGAGCACTAGTGGAACTTGTCATTTACTTGGTAGTTCCTTAGTTGCATGGCATAGTAAAAAGCAAGCATGTGTTGCTTTGTCCACCGCCGAAGCGGAATGCATTACCGCTGGTGTGTGTTGCGCTCAAATCCTTTGGATGAAGCAGCAAGTTAAGGACTTTGGACTTAATCTAGAAAAGATTCCTATAAAATATGATAATACAAGTTCCATAAACCTATCCAAGAATCCCGTTTTGCATTCTAGAACCAAGCATATTGAACTTAGACATCATTTCTTGTGTGACCATGTACAAAAAGGTGATTGTGTGCTTGAATTTGTTGAAACTACTAAGCAATTGGCTGATATTTTCACCAAGCCTCTCTCACGAGATACTTTCTATGTTCTTTGAAGAGAACTTGGAATCCTTGATTAAAATCGTCTAAAATGTTATTATATGCTTCGCATGATTAATATCTTATATGCTTCAAAATGAATATTTGTTGTGAATGCATTATATTCCTATGATGACTCATGATCTTGTATAACAAGCTGAAAATGTATATGTGTTTGTGTAAAAAATACTTGATAAATGTTAGAAATCTTCACATGCTTTTAAAACCCATATTTCTTATGCCAGTTAATCGATTAACCATATTTCTTAATCAATCAAAATGAGTTCCACTAGCAAACGTTGTATTTTTCAAAATAGTTAATCGATTAACATCTGACTTTAATCGATTACCTGGGCTCATTTATTTGAAAATCTGGAATTTTTAACTATGATTAATCGATTAAATACACCTCTTAATCGATTAACGGCAACAAATAAATTAGAATCAGTAGCATTTTTGTCATTTTCACAAACCCTCTCTTCCTCCTTTTCTCTGAAAATCTCAAAAGCAAACATCAAATTCGATTTCTTAACTTAAAGAAGAATTAAACATCACCTTTACCCACTTTTAACCTTAATTCATCCCATCTTTCTCTCATATGTTTCCAAGGAATCCTATTCCCAATTCCAAACCCTAAGTTAGGTTCCCTCCCTTAACCTTCTTCACTAATTGTTTTTAGCTTCAAAAATGGAAAGAGGTCGTTCGAAGAGGTTCAAGACAACTACTCATCGCATTCATAAGCCTCATACCGCTTCATCTTCATATCCGAATGTGAGGCAAGACCGAGGAGATCCTTACTACTCTCGCGTTCTTTAGGAGACTTGGTTGTCCAAGTTTCAGGGAAGGAAACCCACTTACATCAGGTATGTTGATCTAACCTGGATGGCGGAATAAGATTTTGAGTTTCCACAAGGCATGCAAGCTCAGGGAGCTGTGATGTTTTTGGAATTGACGGGAAATATGTACCCCGCTCTAATTAGGGAATTTTATGCCAACTTCTGATATAAGGATGGCAAATATTGGTCGATGATTTCTGGAAATTTATTTGAGTTGGATAGTGATATTTTCATGAATGTGGGTGGCTTATCCACAACTGGTGCTAGCCTAGGTGATTGTGAATGGCTTAAGGATTTCGATGTTGTTGAGGTTTACAAATCATTTCTGAGAGGTCCCCATCTGTATGTCCAGGGAGAACTGACCAAAGCTGGTTCATTATCTGTAGAGAATAAATTGCTTCACTATTTGATTGCGTACATCTTGATTCAGAGGAACACTAATCATGCACAACCTACTGTTAATGATCTGAAATTCATGTATGCTGTGAAGGAGAATATAATGATTACTTGGTCATGTATAATGTCTCTACATCGTAATCCAAGTTGCTTTCCTACAGTATATTCATCTCGAGGATTATTGATTATCTGCATATCGACGTATCTGACACTGTCGTTACAAGGACTTATGAGAAAGATCACCTTATTGGTGAAAGCTTAATCCACAAAATGGGTATCTACAAGTATGGAAATACTTGTCAATACCAAGAGGACTTTATTAATGCTAATGTGGATGTATCTGATGATGAAGATCAGGCTGGACCAGATCAGCCTAATGCAGGAACTCAGGGGGAGCAAACTGGTAATGCACCGCAGGAATCATCCTTTGGATTAGCTCGGCTGGATGCTATGGAGCAAAGGTTGAATGATAGAATGGATATACATTTTCAATCTCTGATAGACTCCTACCATGCAGATTTGGAGCATTTTGAGGAACGTCAGGTCGCCTACATTGATAACCATTATCATGATATGAGGAGCTTCGTTCAGAAAACTGCTGAGGCATAGAAGGAGAGATTTTGTGCAGAATTTGAGATGCCGAGATTCCTCATCAAGGGTGATAGTAGTATCACCATTTCTGATGACAAAGATCTTCCTCCGCATCCCTAGATTAGAAGACCTTAGACCTTAGGATTGCCTTAGGCTTAGTTCTTCTATATGGCTAATTTTGAGGATCGTTGCTGCTTTGTACCTTTGAGACATATTTTTTCTTTGCTTTCTAGATTGTAATTCTAACTATCTACTTTTGTGCACTTTTATTACTTGATATGCATGTCATTTGAGCTTAAATCATTTCTATTGTGGTTTCATTTTGCTTATATATGTCAAATATATCATGATTGCTTGTTTAATGGTTCTTGATCATATTTGGTTATATGTATCTCTTATGTTTGATTGAGCCTGCTGCTTGAATGCTACAATACAAATGCTTGATCATTCCATGCTTGATTAGTTCATGTATAACCTTCCATGTCATTAAATCTGTCATATTGATGTATTCTCTTGGTTTAATTGATTAACCTGCTTTCTTAATTGATTAAATGCCGATAAATGTGTGCACTTGTTCAATTGTTTTATCATCTGGTTAATTAATTACACTCCCAATATTAATTGATTAATTACAGTTTGAGTTCACTTAATATCTCTTCTTACTTTTGATCAAAATTTCATTTAGTTTATCGTTTTGATAATGTCAAAAGGGGGAGAAAGGTTATTTTTTTGTTTGATGTGTGCAGGTTGTAAATAATATTCAGTTTTCGTTGTCTAGCTATGCGCTTTAACTTTGAAATCAACAATCATGCATTCTATGGCCATCTTCAAGCTATGAATCAAAACAAAATTTGGTGTTGAGTTTGTCATCATCAAAAATGGGGAGATTGAAAGTGTAAAGTGTCAAGAGAGAACTTAGCTTGTCTATGTTTTGATGAAGACAAATGACTTAGTGAAAGCTTACAGATATCTCAACAAATCAACATGCCAAATATTCAAGAGCTTCATATCTAGACTAGAGTCTTAGATGTGTGATTAGTTTTTGAGTCTAGGTTAGGTAAACCTAGATACAAATGTCATAAGTTCTAGACTATCATATCATTTGCATGAAACATGCCATTTAGCTTATTATATGTTCATGCATTAATCATACATGTTATTTGTGCATTTTAGGCATAACATAATGGTAAAACATGTATAGTTGATAAACATAACATATAGGTAGTTTACCAATTAATATCTTAACTGAAAATATGCTTGTTAATCGATTAAGTAAAGCTTTAATCGATTAACGTGAAAACAATTTGAACAGTTTCAATAGATAAGTGGAAAACGGATTTCAGTTATTCTCAAACAACTCGTTAATAGATTAACAGTCAACATAATCGATTAACTGGACATTTAACAACTTTTCTATATAAACTATTTTTTCAACAGATTTCAAATACGATTTTAGATCTTTAATTCACTCAGTTTAGAATAGCTAAGTTGCATATTTTCATGTTCAATGTATGTCATATAGGCAGATAGAATTGCATGTGAGATTAGAGTGAGACAGTATCATGCTTAGGGATTAACATGTCATCCATTGCATGTGATTTAATGTACTCATCATTCTATCTTGTTCTTGCATGATTGTTTCGTTTAGGTCTAGAGATTTCTTAAGGGTAGAAATTGCATGTTCTTCATAATTCTGATCTTATACATATTCTTGGTAATTGTGAGATTTGTATAGGGTTTATAGCTTGTTCTTGATTGTAACATTTAAGCCCTTTAGTGCTTCATATTACTCTGTTTTTGTTGTATTTTATGTAACAAGGAAAGTCGTCTCTTGGTGTCGTACCACCAACGAGATCAGAGAGTCTTCAGCAAGACTTGGAGGTCTTGAGTTTAGAACATACTCTTGGCTGGGGCTGGATCATAGGAAAGGTTTTCCTAGGCGATTAGGTAAGGTCAAACCAAGGCAGAGGTTCTGGGAATTCAAGAAGGTAGCGTTCAAGGTCTTGTAAATGGAAGTGTGTATGTAAGATACATTGACTTCAATTTTAGTGAAGAAAATCTCCCAGATCAGAAGGGAGGACTGGATGTAGTTTTTCTGTGGACCGCAAAACGAACCAGTATAAAAACCTTGTTGCGGGCTGTTTCTTTCCCTTATCTCTTTACTGTGTTAACTAGCTTTTAATTGCCTATTGTATTTGATAATTTGAATATAGTAATAAAACAACATTAAGAACTTCTTAAACAATAAAAAATAACCAAATGTAGTAACTTGGATATATTGAAATCAAAAGATGATACAAATGAAGAAAAGAAATAACATTACACCATAATCCAAATCAATGCGTAGGAGTATGAGCCATCTATCCATGGATGAGATGCTTTTGGACCCAAATGGGATTACAAAATTAACTTTTGTATCACATTTGTCCACTCCTTTCTCCTCTTGAATTCTAAGAGAAAATTACAAAAATTTACCTAAATTATAGATTGGAACCGTGGCCCCAAGATGAGAGAATTCTAGAGAGAAGTTTGTGTGGAAGAAGGCCTCTATTTATAGGCACCCTGGACACCGCTAGGCGCTCTAGATCCACACTAGGCGCACTGACTAATCCTTTCAGCATGGGTTTGGTCCCTTGTCCAAGCAGCTTAGTCAACTACTTTTTGTTGACTCAACCAAGCTACTTGTGAGCTACTTGACCAGGCTATTGTGGGCTAATTTGAAAAGTGTTCAAGGGCCATGTCAAGTGATATCATGCATGATGTATCCTTGCTTGATGGCCAAGCCATGTTGACCACTTGCTGGGTCCAAACCGCTAGGCTCATAGGTGAGCTGCCTACTTGAGGAGGTTGGTCAGGCCAGGTAGGTGCTTGGTGAGCAGGTTTTCTCGTATGACCAGGTGTTTGGTTCCATGATGGGTGGTCCAGGTGCACGCCGAGCTACCTGCTCGAGCAGGTTGGCTTGTGTCAGGCTTGAGTCTGACTGTGCCATGCTTGTGTCTAGCCGAACTAAGTTGGTATCAGGTCATACTTAGTGTGCAACTTGATGTTTTTGGTCGATGCTTAGGCTAAGCACTTAGCTTTCCATGTGTGCATCAAAGTTGGCTTATGTGGACACCTCTTTCCTTAACTATTCTTTTCAATTTTTCTTCTCTTGATTTCTCGTGAAAACTTTACAAAAAGACATGGAAAAGAGGTGGACAAAAATATATAATCAAAGTATGACAAAAATATATGATCCGCATACGATAAGTATCATGAAAAGTAGGTATTTTTGGCACTTATCAACTCCTCCTAACTTAACACTTTGTTTGTCCCGAAAGAAATGGTAAAGCATATATGAATTGGCCTTGGCTAATTTTCAAGATTTGATTGTCATGATCTAAAAAAAAATTCTTAAGCATGCTCAAAATTTCCAATGAGATTTTTCAAGATTTGTGAATTTCACACTTAATTCTTCAAACATTAATTTTATGCTTATGTTCATCAAAAAATGTGTAACAAAAGAAAAACAAATAATTTTCAATCAAAAAGTGTTTGGTGTGCATACAAGTTCAAAGATAGAACTTTTCAAGGGATGTAAGTGTTTTACTCAATTTTCAACCATTTGCATGTAGTAATTTGAACTTGTTCTTTGTGTCACCTATTCTCTTAAAATTGCATTTTAAATCAAGGATCACTTAGGTCTTGTTTTCGGTTGTAATGAGACTAGGCTTGAAAAAATCATGGTTTTTCTAGATATGCAAATTTATTCAAGAGATAAAAAATTTCCAAATAATTTAAATGATGAACTTCACTCTTCTTTTCCCATAATTTCTTTTTCTAACCTTTTATCTTTTTGAACCTTGCCTCTTTTTGGCCTTTTCCATTTGTATTTTTCAATCTCTTTTTGTTTTTCTATTTTTTTTTTGACAACTTTTGTTGTTTTTTAAAGAGATTGAAATATTTTTCACTTTTCCTTTTCTAGAAACCGAGTCCACCAATTTCCCCCAACTTACTCTTGATCGAAAACATTAAAAATTCATGCTCTCTTAATTAAAACTTCATGTTCTAATTTTGTTCATGGGTTTGTTTGAAAAAAATAATTCACTTTGTTTGGCTCAAAGAGGCTTATTAAAGGATGATCCTATTTTTTATTAGACTTTTTGGTCATTTTTGGTTCAACTAAAGAATAAACATGTCTTCATCATTTCCTATCAATATTATGCAATTAAGAGAACTAAATCCTAAAACAGGTTTAATTAGACAACACAAATGGTGATTTCACTTTTATTCTCACGTGTTTGGCTCACTCTCTCACTTGGTTTTGATTTACACTTTTGTTTGGAAAATGTTTGCAACAATCATGTTACACAATTTTAAAATTTCATTTGAAGAAAATTTTCTTGTTATGAATTATGTGATTTTTCATATAAACATTTCAGGCTTATATGCGATTTTTCTCAATGAAAGAAGCTTAATAATATGCTTAGAAAATTTTTCAATCATACAATCTTTGTAAATTTATTTGATTTAGCTAATTCAATTCGGTTATTTTGAAATTTGTTTGAGTTATTAAGGACAAACAAATTACTTTCTAAATAAATGTACATCCTACAAAAAATTGATAAGTTCTTTATAATTTTCAAATATTCATCAACCATGTCCCTCTCTTTAAATGATAGCTTGTCCTCAAGGCAATGAAAAAAATTTGTTTTGAAAAGGAGATGTTTGATGAATATGGAAAATTATTAAAAACTAAACTAGAAAAATTTGCAAACAATTAAACACACAACATAATTAAAACTAAAATTAATAACAAGAATGAAAATAACTAACCAACCACTAGGTTGCCTCCTAGTAAGCACTCGTTTAACGTCAATAGCTTAACGCCTATTTTTCAGCTTGCAGAGGTTATTTTGATGCATTTATGATGATGGAGCCTGATTCATCACCCAATTACGATTTTAACCTCTGTCCATTCATTGTCCATGTCATTTGAGACTTTGGATCTTCCAATTCAATTTCTCCATATTATTTAACATTTTTATCACAAATGGTCCTGACCATCTAGTTTTAAATTTTCCTAGAAGCAATTCCAGTCTTGAATTGAACAAAAGTACCTTTAGACCCTCGTAAAAATATTTTCTTCGAATTTTGGAGTCGTGGTACTTTTTAGCATTTTCTTTGTACAGTCTTGAAGATTCATAGGCTTGGAACCTCATTTCCTCTAGTTGTTTTTCCATCCGCTTATAGTGTTGCTAATGCTTCTACCCGTCTATGAACCAAGATATATTCATTTGAAAATGATTATGGGAAAGGACCTATGAAATCAATGCCCCAACAGTCAAAAATTTCTATTTCCAAAATATTTTGCTAGGGCATTTCATTTCTTTTCCCAATTTCCCCAGATATTTGGCAGACATCACATTTTGAACAAATTTTTTGGCATATTTAAAAAAGTGGGCCAGAAGAAACCAGATTGGAGAACTATCACAATAGTTTTGTCTCCATTGTAATGTCCTCCATATGCTTAATTATGGCAATGCCATAAAATTTTGTGAGCCTCTTTTGAATCCACACATCTTCTGATTATATTGCGAGTTCATTCTTTGAACATGTATGGCTCGTCCCAAATATAATGATTGACCTCGTTGAGAAAATTTCGCCTTTGCTGATAATTGAAGTGATCAGGAATGATTAACGAGGCTTTGTAGTTGGCTTTATCAGCAAGCAATGGTCTGTCTTGAATGAGAAATAGCTTTTCATATGGGAATACTTCAGCTATTTCTCTTTCTCCTTTTGTGACTTCTTCATTGATTAATCATGACAAGTGATCTGCCATGAGATTGTCATTTCCACTTTTGTCACGGATTTCTAAGTCCAATTCCTTCAAAAGTAACACCCATTGTATTAACCTTAGTTTGGAGTCAAGTTTCTTTAGAAGGTATTTCATTACGGCAAGGTTAGTAAAAGCAATAATTTTGGACCCAATCAAATAAATTCTAAATTTTTCCAATGCAAATGCAATAGCTAGTAATTCTTTTTCAATTGTGGCATAATTAACTTGTGCCTCGTTTAAAACTTTGCTAGAATAATAATGTATTGCATGGAACACCTTTTCCCTTCTCTGTCCCAGAACTACACCTACTGTGTAATCACTAGCATCACACATTAGTTCAAAAGGTAGATTCCAGTTAGGTGCAATTATGATAGGAGACGATTTCAAAGAGGCTTAACTATTTTGGAAAAGTCCTTGATGAAGCGGCGGTAAAATCCAGCTTGTCCTAGAAAGCTTTTGACGTGTTTGACATTTGTTGGTGGTGGAAGCTTCTCTATGACCTCAACCTTTGCCTTATCAACTTATACTCCCTTTTCTGAAATCTTGTCCCCAAAACAATCCCTCCACACATCTTGCTAACATTATTTCCAGATTCTTTAAGCGTAAGTCAAAAGAATCTCCAAACACTAAGAATTCATCCATGAATATCTCAATGAATTTCTCAACTAAGTCTGTGAATATTGCTAGTATGCATCTTTGAAAAGTTGATGGTGCATTACATAATCCGAATGACATATTTCTGTAAGCATATACACCAAAAGGACATGTAAATGTTGTTCTGAGGCTGTTCTGAGCAAATTTCTTCTAGTATATCGATTTGAAAACTTTGCCCCTTATATTTTGGATGATGCATCGTTTTGAAAATGTCAAACTGAATTTCATCATTTTCCACTTGAACTATCCGTTTTCCGTTTTCAATATTTACCCTTATTTTTATTGTCCTAATAAATGTTCGTCACAAAATGAGTGGGATTTCCACATCATCAGAGATATCAATCATAGTAAAATCAACATTAATCAAGAATTTATCAACTCTTACCAATACATCTTCTGCAATCCCTTCTGGATACTTGATGGATCTGTCTGCTAGTTGTAGAGACATTCTTGTTTGCTTTAGTTGCAACCCTCCAGTTCTCCTCATCATGGATAGTGGCATTAGTCTAACACTTAACCTGAGATCGACAAGTAAATGCCTAACAAAACTGCCCCGATTGTGACTGGAATAGTCACACTTCTTGGGTCCTTCAGCTTATGAGGAATGTTGGTTTGAAGAATTGCACTTCAAGTTGCATTAAGCTGAATAACTTCTTTCTCCTAATAGCTCATATGCTTTAATAACAGTTCTTTCCTGAATTTGGAATATGTTGCCAGCTGTCCCAAGGCTTCGGCAAATAGAATGTTGATTTGTAGTGATTTCAAGATTTCCATGAATTTAGCAAACTGCTTCTCCTTTTTGGCTTTTGATGGAGCTGTGGCTAGGTTATTTTTCTGAACTAGCAGGTATTGTTTTTTATTCTTTTTGCACCCCGCTGTTTCTGGTACATCTATTTTTTTATGTATATTTTTTTCATTTTTTCCTTTTTATTTTTCTTTTTCTTTTTCAATAACTCTTCCCACCATTTTTCCACTTCTAGTTGTAATACTTTTGCATTATTCTGAAATAGTTGAATGATATTCAACTATGTAGCTGATTTAATCCTCCATATTTTTGATAGCATCATCTATGATCTTTTGATGCCTGATGGTGGTCTGAATGAATTGCTCTAATATTTCCTCCAGTTTGTTTTGAGACTGGTGAGATGTTTGTTTGATGAAATAGACCATCTTTTGATTAGCACAACCATCACACCAAAAGTTTTGTTCTATTGCCTTCTCTAGTTGATTTGGCCATTCTTGTAAATTTTGATGCACCTTGTTGAGCTTCTGTTGAAACTCCTTTATCAAACTATTCATTTCAGTTTGGATGTCAAGATGTTGGTCCATTATTCATGAAATAAAAAAAAACAAAAATAAAATCTGTCTATTTCCAAAGATAGATTAGTAGAAAAGAAATTAATTTGCAACGTTTGTACTTTAAATTTTTATAAAAATTAAAAATTAAATTTGTACAAAAAGTAAATAGAAATTTTTTATGCACAATTATTAATGATTTAATATGCTATATAAAAAATTTCTATTAAAAAGCAATTCTCTGGCAACGACGCCAATTTGTTGAAAGCAAATTTCTTACAACCCAATTCGGGTTGTTGCAAGTTTATTTATTTATTTTTAGAGTGATGAGTGATGACAAATTTATTTAATTAGTGACTTTATTTATTTACTCCCTTTTCTGGTTCCTTTTTAGCATACCATAAAAGTCGGTCTCATTTTATTAAGTTAACCATATCATTTCTTACGTAAGGTTGATATCATAGAATAATAAAATGAACAAAATATAAAGTTAGAAGTTAACTATACCACTTCTTTCGAAGGGTTGGTATAAATAATAAAAGAATAAAGCGATAAATAAATATTAGTTGCAAAAAATAAATGACAGAAAGTAAATGTTAGTGGTTCGATTTATTATTCATCACTATTTTATTGTCAAGTAACAATCCATTGATTGGATTGTACTTTTTGCATATTATTCCCATGTACAAAGTTAGAAACCCTGAATTGTATTATAATATAGGGTTCTGTTGAACCAATGAGAATTTCTTTACTAGAAGATAATCACATAGACAAATTATAGGTAAAATAATGATTAACAACTTTTTTATGGTTTTTTATGTTGTTGCATAAAAATTAACAAGGAAACATAAACTAATATTCACAAATTCTTGAGGAGAAAATTGGTTTGAAATATGGAATTATTTCTAACTCAAATGATTTAGAAAACATTAAGCAAGTTATGTGTTATACTTTTGTTTAATTCCAAACACCATGTCTTTAACTTTCCATCCAGTATCGTAGTATGGAAAGATGATTATCAAACCTTGTGTAATAAAATAATAATTAACTACCACTCGTCGGAGTAGGTTGCCATACTCTACTTTAGGTTCCGTTAACTTTATTTAGCCTTGAACACAAGTTGCTTAAAATAGATGCTTTGATATGGAAAGTGAAATAAGGTGTAGGTTATATTTTTTTAGTTCACTTGTCAATACCTTAAGAAGAAGAATTTTTGGATCTTCAAATCAAGTTTTAGGTGATCAAGCTAAAACCGCATTAAAAACTTCCTAAAGAATAAAAAATAACCAAAAGTAATAACTTGAATATATTGAAATCAAAAGATGATACAAATGAAAAAAAGAAATAACATTACACCATAATCCAAATCAATGTGTAGGAGCATGAGCCATCTATCCAAGGATGAGAGATGCTTTTGGACCCAAATAAGATTACAAAATTAACTTTTGTATCACATTTACCTACTGCTTTCTCCTCTAGAAATCTAAGAGAATATTACACGAATTTACCTAAATACTAGCTTGGAACCGTGGTCCCAAGATGAGAGAATTCTAGAGAGAAGTTTTTGTGGAGACAAGAAGTGAAGAATGGAATGTATTAATGAATGTGGAAGAGAGCCTCTATTTATAGGCAGCCTGGACACCGTCAGGCCCTCTTGGTCCAAGCCATGCAAACTGAACAAACCCTTTAGCATGAGTTTGGTCTCTTGTCCAAGCAGTTTAGTCAGCTGCTTCTTATTGACTCACCCAAGCTACTTCACCGGGCTATTGTGGGCTACTCTAAAAAGTTCTCAAGGTCCATGTCAAGTGAGATCATGCAAGATGCAATCCTTGCTTGGTGGCCAAGTCAAGTTGACCACTTGTTGGATCCAAACCGTCGGGCTCCTAGGTAGCACCGCCGAGCTTCCTGCTTGATCAGGTTGGTCAAGCTAGGTAGGTGCTTGGTGAGTAGGTTGTCCCGTCTGGTCAGGTGTCTAGTTCATTGCTGGGTGGTTCACCTAGGGTAACCATTGAATCAAAGGACAAGAGAAGCCAAGAAGGTCCTATAACTAGTGTTAAGGCCTAATCATCAACCCTTAAGGTCACAAAGGATACAATTGACCTAGTGGATTATATGGAGGTAGGGAATTTATGTCCTTAGGTCTTAATTTAGCTTAGTTAATTTTATTTTCATGAGTTCAAATAAATAAGAATTTAATTCTCATGTAGTTTTAGGAAGTATTTTAGTATTTAATTTGATGTAATTTGGGGTATTGGGAAATTATTTATTTCCTGGTAATTTGGCCCAATACTAGCTAAGTGGTGTAGCAAAGGCAAGGGCACAACTAGAAGGAGCTCAAGACCAAGAGTTGTCACGACCAAGACAAGTTGGCATGGTTAAGACAAGTTATGTCTTGGCTAGGACATGGGTTTTCAAAGAGGCATGGATCAAGGAAGGCCAAGAGTGCACGACTATAATAATGGAGATGCAAGGGGTTAAAGATAAATAGAGAGATTTATTCAATTTCCTTGGCCAAATCAGATTGGGTTCAATCAACATATGGTTAATCCTCAAGATAAGGCAAGGCACAAATCAAGGAAAAGATAAAGCAAGGAGACTTATTGCTTATCCATTGTTGAAGGCCATGACTCAAGCAAGGAATTCAGCCTCAAATTACTTAAAGATAAGTGAGGAGACTTATTGCTTATCCATTGTTGAAAGAGCTTTTGACAGGTTGGTTTTCCCCCTCAACAAATTGTCCCCGGCAGCGGTGCCAATTTGTTGAAAGCGGAAATTTCTCTTCGTCGGTGTTTTCTTTATTTGGTTAAGTAAGTGAACAAAGTTTTATTCTTTGTTCGCCATCTCGGCTTTGTTGAAATAAATTCCAATGCATGTATAATGGTTTCAAGAATATTCCAGTTACAACTTACTTCTAATAATCATGTGAATAAGTTATTCCTTCTTTGCCCCATCTCGACTTTGTCAGAATAAATTCTAACGCCGATACAATGGTATCGAAGCAATCCCCTATTACATAATTATTAAGTACCTTTGAATACCATCTCGGTTTTGTGGAATAAATTCCAACACCGGTTTATTGGTATTCTAATGTACAAAAGTGATGAATAGTTAGTTGTTAGAAAC
>NC_032027.1:10881166-10884277 GCF_001865875.1 Lupinus angustifolius | reverse complement strand
AATGAATCATATGAATATGTCAATGCACAAATAATGAGTGAACATATTTTGGTTGTTTTTTATTTGATTTGATATGCACATAAACTAAGTATTAACAAATTCTTGAGGAGACAAGATCATTTTGAATGATGAAAGTATTTCTTAACTTCTTATGTATTTGAACTACTTAGACAAGTTCTTATGTTTTACTTTGATTAACTTCAAACACCATGGTCTGAAATCCTCCTTTTAGTGTATGTCCTAAAATGGTAGAATAATGATCACTTATATTTATTATTAAACAATATTACGTCCACAAGCAGACTAGGTTGTCACACCCTAATCTTGGCTACTCTAATATTGGAGTAGTAATGAATATAAGATCTTGAGACAAGTAATTTTTATGACTTGAAATCAGTTTTTAGGTGTTCAATCCAAAAGATCATTAAGAATTTCTCAACCGAGTAAAATTAATCAAAGCACCAACTTGAATGATTAAAATTCAAATTTAGAATAAAAGAAGAAGAAGAAATACATAATCAACTTTCAAATGAAATTGTTAGGAGCATGAGCCATCCATCCAAGGATTGGATGCTTTAGGTTCCAAATGAGATTACAAAATGGATTTTTGCATCTCATTTACCTTCTCCTTTCTCCTCTTGAATTATAAACTAAAAACTATAACATTTACTTACAAGAAGCTCCTATGAACCGAGCCTCTAAAGAAAGAAAATAAAAGAAGAGAATTGTGTTTTTCAGGGAAGAAATCTTGGGAAAATTAAGACATCTTTGAATGAAAGAAATGCCTTCCTATTTATCGAATTTCCCTGGCATCGCTGAGCTGTTTGTTTGCACCGCTCAACAGCTGACCAAACCCATCAGCATGGGTTTGGTCACTTGGTCAAGTAGCTTTGTCACCTCCTTAAGCTTGACTCATCAAAGCTAGTTGTGAGCTATGGGACCTCATGACTTCATGGTTTCTTGATGGCTAAGTTAATTATGGGTGCACACCGTTGCGCACACATGTGGCACCGCTAAGCTGCCTGCTTGAGCAGCTTTGACCGTGCTGACTGAGACATGGCTTGGTGCTTGCTGACCTGGTCAGGTGTCTAGTTCACCGCTCAGTATACATGTGGCACCGCTGAGCTGTCGGCTTGAGCAGCTTAGGCGTGTGCCAGGCTAGTGTCTGAGCGTGGCAAGCTCGTGTTCTGACCGTGTCAGACTTTTTCTGGTGCTAGGCTGAGCGGTCAAGCAGGTCCATTAAGCTACCTGCTTGAGCAACTTGGTATGTGCCAGTTGGTTTGACTGAGCCACGTTGGATTTGACCGTGCCAGGCTGGTGTCCAGGTCAGCTCAGCGTGGCTTAGTCCATTCTCAACTGCCTGCTTGAGCACCTTGAGTTTGACTTATTTTTCTTCTTGGACCATGAGTCTTTATTCTCTTTTCTTTTTCTTTCTAAATCCTACAAAACACAGAAAAAAAGAAATACAAACATGGATATACAAGATTGTGATATTTTATCCAAAAAAGTATTGTTTTAAGTTGGTTTTTCTCAATTATGCTTAAGATAAGTGCCATAAAAGTGTATGAAATTTAGGTATGTTTGGCACTTATCATCCATTCCAATTCAGCTTGGAATGAAATCAATTTAAAAGCATGATTAATTCAATAATACAAGGGAGATTTTGGTCCATCCTAATTCAAAACAAAAAATTCGACCAACACAAGATGAATCATTCAAAGGCAATCAAGTTCAACCAACACGTACAATTCGGCAAAGTAAATTCAGCCAACAAACTCAAATCCCAACTGAATTCAACCATCATGTTTTAGGTAGGATTTTATTTCAAATTTCATTGATTAGGTTTAGACTTAGTCAATTTATTTATTTCAACCTAGGGTAACCAAATTATTTCTAAACCTAATCATACGCAACCAGCCTTAATCCCCACCAACCGAGACCAATCCCACTCAAACTCCCTATACACTTACCTCTAAACACAAGTCCTACACTTAACCAAATTCCACCCTAAAACCATGGTCAAATCAACCCCAAAAACCCTAATTGAAAACCCTAAATGTAGCCTCAAACCTACACCCTCAAACACACTCAACTCTAACCCAACTACTACACACAAATCAACCAAAAATTGGCCTAAAATCTAAACCAACATCAAATCCGAATTCCAATTTACAAAACTCATAATTCCAAGCTAAAAATGATCCTAAAACAAAGGCAGGCCTAAAAGGTTGTCATCACTAATTCTCAACACCCTTAATAATCTTTATTCACTTTACTAATGATACATAAATCTGAGTAATTGGCACCGTGAATGAGTTAATATAACACTAAACTCGGAACTAAACCTAATCACATAAATCTCACAAGAACCTTAGATTCTAATGAAGATTTATGCAAGGTTTTATGAATATGCACTATATTGAATATGAAAATTCAATCTTTTCTCTCTCTTGGATTTCAAAGAAACAGTTACTCAAATCAACAGAAGATTTCACTCAGAGAATTCTTAGAAAATATGAAATTTTGAAAACTAACATTCTGAACTAATGAGAAGAAAAACTGATTTTATACAAAATAATTTTCTATTTTAACTAATCGATTATCGATAAGCTTAAAACAAGATATTTGATAGACATAATTGTTAGGTATCAGTGGTTACGATACACCTAGAAGGGGGGTTGAATAGGTGTAGCGGTTAGAATATCCGCTTTTCGAAACTCAACACTTAATGCTGAATCACCCCAATTTAATCGATTGAAAGAATAAGGATAATAGATTAACGCACTTGATTTAATCGATTAAAACAGAAACAGTAAGCTTAGGCAGATTCGATTACTTGCACGACAATTAACCGAAAATGAAATGAACATACAGAGCTTACATTATTATTAGAGTATTAACAATATAGCAAAGATACAGAATACAACAATTAATTCTACTATAAAAGTTAACCGATTAAATGCAATAAAGAGAGAGAGAAAGAAAAAATCCTGCAACACGATTTTTATCCTGGTTCGTTTGCTTGTCCACCGCAAACTACATCCAGGCCACCCGGCTGATCTAGGAGATTTTCTTCACTATAATTGAATCAATGTTATTACAAGCACATCA
>NC_032027.1:10877171-10881066 GCF_001865875.1 Lupinus angustifolius | reverse complement strand
GATACAACTCAATCTCTTAGGTGATACGACACCTTGAGATTCCCAATGTTACAACAATTTTTTACAACAAAATTCTAGAGTAAACTTAAGCAATTACAAAGCTCATATATGACAAGTAAGGCTTTAATCTAAACACCTAATACACACTCATGCAATATGATAATGTATTAGTTTCAAAATAGAAGTTACAGAATGTAAAAACTTCACAAAAAGCATCAATAATATGCATGACATTTGAGGGAAAATATGAGAAATTATAACATGAAATGCACTCAATCCTAAAGCATAGAATCTCTCCTTTCTAAACTCACAAATGCACTAACAACTAGATGCAACAAATATCACGAAAAATGCTCTAACTCTCTAAAAAATGCAACGTGCAACTTATGAGATTAGTTCTGAAAATGCAGTTTATAAAGAATCAGTTCTGAAGCCCAGTTAATCGATTAAAGCCTTGGTTAATCAATTAACGTTGTTCAAAAACGTAACTGATTCTATTTTCCAAGTTTTTCAGTTTCGATAACTTTTCAAACAGTTAGGTTAATCGATTAGGGTATGCCTTAATCGATTAACAACATATTTTCATATGTATTTTTAAATACAAAAACTCAAATACGTTATGCACTTAATTCATACATGTTTAACACTTAGTTTATGCCTAGAATGCACATATACATGTATTTATGTGATGCATGAATATATTATGAATGACATATCTCAAAGATGAAATGATTTAAAAGATTTATGCATATGAGACATGTATTAGGTGACCTAAGCCTTAGACTCAACTTAAACTAGTTTCTAGTCTAAGCCTAGTACCAATCAAAGACTTAAGCATGTTGATTTGTTGGTGATCTTCAAGCTCTTATTAGCACAAGTTGTCCTCATCAAAACCATGACATATAAAGAGAGCTTTCCAAAGTGTTCCTCTTGACATGCACACTTTCAATAATCGATTATTACTTTTGATAATCAATTATTCATGCCAAAAGATTAAAATATTTAGCTACTAGAACTCTGAAAAATCGACTATTACAATGCCTAATTGATTATCAAATTCTATAACAAGATAATTGATTATTACTTCATGTTAATCGATTAATAGAGTTAAAGAGTAGTTTCTTAGATGTGGAATGAACCTCCTACATGATGAATGTGCATGTAATGCATGATTTCAAAATATGTACTATTTTATTCAATAAAATTATGTATGGTCCATGTATTTCATGAACACTACCTAATCAAGTATAGAGGAATGAAATGCCTCATTTTAAGTATGTCATTTTTAGCTCTTGTGAGACTTCCATCCTAGGTTCACCTAACCTAGACTCATCTAAGCAATCATCTTAGAACTTCTATAAATCATAATAGTTCCTCCTAAATCTATGACGACCTTGAGCCTTGGCATGTTGCTTGTAAAGTTGTCTTCATCTTCAAGCTTTCACATAATCCTTGTCTTCTTAACGTTCTTGTCCTCATCAAAACTAAGTAAGTCAATTACACTTGCAACATCTGACTCTTATTACAATATCAATCTCCCCCTTTTTGATGATGACAAACTTTGAACAATTTCACTCGTTTAATAAGCTTGATGACGATAAACTTGATGTTTTGCTAAGGTTGTGAAAATGTAAGCATTATTCCCCCTCACTTTGTTCTATCCTCCTCAATATATGCAAGAGGCAGAGTGGGTAGCACAAATCATTCTCCCCCTATAGTTCGGTGAAAGTGCAAAGTGTCAAGGATTGCACTAGCAACATTTGCCTATGTTTTGATGAAGACAAGGAATTAATTAAAGCTTGAAGATGGATCAACAATCAACATGCCTAGAACTCATTGCTCATATCTAGACTAGGTTATATCAATAGTTATATTTCTAAGTAGTTTGTGATGTGTGCCTTAGTTAGTGAGTATAGGTGAGGTAAACCTAGATGCAAGTCTCACAAGCCATTATAATTGTCATTCCATATTCATGAGGCATAACTTCTAGTTTATTATATGTTCATGCATTAATCATACATGTTATATGTGCATATTAGGCATAATATAATTGCTAAAACATGTATAGGAGTCAAGCATAACATATAAGTAGTTTACCATATAATCACGTTTTGATATATGTTGGTTAATCGATTAACGTGGTGACTTAATCGATTAACATGACTGTTTTCTGTTATAACTGTTTTTTGTTTTGACTGCTTAACTGAATGTAATGGTCAAATTTGTTTTGTATAAGTTCTGGAAAATTGCAGAAACGTGTAGCATTGCATACTATTGTTTAGAATTGATTAGAGAGCATATTTTCGTGATTTACTGTGTAATAGGCAGAGAGAGATGCATGTGTGAGGAAGAGAGATTAACATTCTTAGTTGAAGTTGTTCATGGTGTTTTGCATGATATTTTCATATGCTTAATCTCATCCATCCTTTCTTGCATGTTCATGCATTCTTGCTAGAGATTTTAAGAGAAATATTTTGTGTTTACTCTTTTGTATTAACTCACATATGCATTATGGCTTATGTTACTTGAGAGTGAGGTAATCTTTGAGTTTTTCATTGTTGTAAATTGAGCATTTTAGTGCTTGGTAAAACTTGTTTCTTGTAAACTATTTTTGTACTTTGGGTTTAGTCTCTTGGTGTCTTACCACCATTGAGATAGAGTGAATCTTCACCAAGACTAGGGGGTCTTGAATTTAGAGCGAGGATCTTGGCTGGGGCTGGATCGCGAGAAAGGTTTTCTCAGGCGATAGGGATAGTCAAACCAAGGTTAGAGGCTCCTGAAATTCAAGAAAGAAGCGTCTAGAGTCTTGTAATAGAATTGGTGTATGTGACAATACAAAGTGTTGTATATAGTGAAGAGAAATCTCCCAAGATTAGAAGGGGAGGCCTGGATATAGTTTGCAAGTGGACCCGCAAATGAACCCGGATAAAAATCCATTTGTGCAAGCTATTCTCTCTTAATCTCTTTTATAATTCTCATTGGTTTAATTCGTGATTGAAGCTGATATTTTGCATACTAATACTTTGCTATATCCTTGTTAATATTGCATAAATATATTTGTTGTATCTCTGCTTATCTGTTGGTAAATAACTGTGCAAGTAGCTGATCTGGTAATTCTATTTCTGTTGTGAGTTAATCGATTAAGCCCACTTGTTAATGGATTACCTGGGCTATTTTCCAGAACTGGGTTTTGGTGCGAGAAGCAGTAATTGATAATCGCTACACCTATTCAACCCCCCCCCCCTTCTAGGTGTATTTAGGCCATAGATACCTAACAAGTAGTATCAGAGCTAGTACGACATGCTAGCTCTACCGTATCTGTGTGATCCTAAGGGAATTAAAATGTGTTCCATCAACCCCTTTGGCGGTGATGGCGCATCCGTTAACCACCCTCTCGTATTCAGTGGCGAGGGATACCTGTTGGAAAGTCCGGATGAAGATCTTTATTGAGGCCATTGATTCGAATATTTGGGAATCCGTAATCAACGGCCCGTTCGTCCCACTTCTCTTAGTGGATGACGAACCGAAAGAAAAGCCTAAAAGCTTGTGGATCGATGAGGAGCGCAAAAAGGTCCTGTATAACCTACGCGCTAAAAGTATAATCACCTCGGCCCTATCATATGACGAATTTTTTCAGGCATCTCAGTGTCAAAGTGCCAAGGAGATGTGGGACACTTTACAAGTAACTCACGAGGGCACTAGCGAGGTCAAGCGCGCAAGGCTAAATGCGCTGACACATGAATACAAATTATTTCTTATGTTACCAAGTGAATCAATTAGCGATATGCAAAAACGATTCACTCATATTGTAAATCATCTTGTTGCCCTTGATAAAATCTTATCCAAAGGTGAACTAACTAATAAAGTTTTACGTTGTCTTGACAGGAGATGGCAA
>NC_032027.1:10873861-10877071 GCF_001865875.1 Lupinus angustifolius | reverse complement strand
CCTATTGAAGAGATAAACAATGATGACTCTGACTCTAACATTGATGAAGAAATGTTAAACCTTCTCGTACGAAAGTTTGGGAAATTCTTGAAGAAGAAAGGAGGTTTCAAGCGATTTCAAAAGAAAGAAGCGTGAGAATCAACAAGAAAAGGCAAGAATAAAGAGCACTTCACTTGCCATGAATGTGGTAAGTCCACATGAAAATCCAATGTCCCACTTACCTGAAGAAAGTTGATTCATAAAAGAGCACTCCCCAGGACTTCAAATCAAAGAAAGCTTACATTGTCTGGGATGTACCAGAGGAAGAAACGACATCAAGCACCTCAGATGAAGAAGAGACCGCCAAGTTATGCCTAATGACTATAACATATGAGGCTTGCGGAATAGGTAGTACAAAGGATGCTGATAATGAGGTATATTCTAACACATCATCCTTTCTGATGATTCTCCTTCATATGATGTTTTATATGATGCTTATGTTGAAATGCATGAAGAAATAAAGAAATTAGCAAGAATTAGTGCCGATAGAAAAAGGGTAATTTTGCTAAATGATCAGAAAATAATACAACTACAAAAAGAATTAGATGAGCTGAAATTGGAAAATGTAACTTTAGATCTAATTTTTTCTTGTAATTCATGCAATTGTTCTAACGATAAATTATGTCAAAGAAATAGCTGTGAGTCTTGCGAGGACTTGAAAATTGAGAATTTTAAACTAAATGAAAAGCTTGCAAAACTTACAGATAGTCAACACCAATTAGATACCTTGCTAAGTAAAACAAGAAATTTTGGTGACCACAATGGATTAGGGTATATCCCCCCATGTCATAGAAATAGACCATATAGGAAACTTGTAACTCGTGCTAATAAAAAGTCTTATAATAAAAATAGAGTTCATGCATGTTTCTATTGTGGCACATATGGCCACACCTCTTACTCTTGTTACATAAGGAATATGGGATACCGAGTGGTGTTTACGCTTGGGTGAAAAAGGGAGATAACTCCTTGGTTACTAACAGAAAAGGACCCAATATAATTTGGGTACTTGAAACCAGCAAGTGATCTATTTTGTAGGTATGTCTACGAACACATGGGCAATATTGGTATTCCTAGACTTGTCATTAAAAGAAAAAGGTTTCGTTACATACGGAGATAACAACAAAGGAAAAATCCTAGGCACCGGAAAAATTGGCAACTCAACCCATGCTGTAATCGAGAACATTCTATACGTAGAAGGTTCGGAACATAATCTTTTGAGTATTAGCCAAATCTGCGACAAAGGTAATCGTGTGTCATTTGATTCTGATTATTGTATAATCTGTGATGTTTTATCTAATAATGTAAATTTTGTCAGCTATCTTGTTAATAACATTTATATGGTTGATGCTTTGGCATAGACGAGTCGCTCACATTCAGGAGAAGCATCTAGAAAAATTATCTAAAAATAGTTTGGTTATTGGTCTGCCAAAACTTGATTTTAAAACTCAGGATTCTTGTGACATGTGTCAAAAATGTAAACAAGTACAGAATTCTTTTAGTAAAAAGAATGTGATATCCACTACTAGACCTTTGGAGCTTCTCCATATGGACTTGTTTGGACCATCGCAAATCATGAGTTTTGGTGGAAGTTTTTACGCTTTGGTAATTATTGATGATTTTTCTAGATTCACATGGACCTTGTTTTTGGCATCTAAGAGCGATGCATTTAAATCTTTTAAATGTCTAGCAAAAAAAATTCAAAACCAGTCTAACCTTAAAATTGTTTACATACGATCCGACCATGGCAGAGAATTTGAAAATCATAAGTTTAATAAATTTTGTACTAAGCATGGCATCATGCATCAGTTCTCAGCTCCCCGCACCCCTCAATAAAATGAAGTTGTTGAGAGGAAAAATAGAGTTCTAGAGAAACTCACAAGAACTACGCTAAATGAGAGCAAGGTTCCCAAATATTTCTCGGCTGATGCAGTACACATTGACTTTTATATAATGAATCAAATACTTCTAAGACTGAATTTTTCGAAAACCCCATATGAGATTCAAGGTCGAAAACCGAATATTGCTCATCTTCATGCATTCGGGTGCAAATGTTTTATTTTGAATAATGGAAAAATAATTTCTGGAAAATTTGACTCGAAGGCTGATGAGGGCATATTCCTAAGGTATTCATTACATAGTAAGGTTTTTCATTTGTTTAATAAGTATTCCATGCAAGTAGAAGAGTCTATTCATGTTCATTTTGACGAATCTTTCCTAATGAAGTTTCAGGTGCGCTAGAAGAAGCTTATACAAGGGACATGAACCAAATCCAACAAGAAAATGTAGAACAATTAGTTCAAGATGAGCAATAGGACATGCCGATTGCATGGAAGACCAAAAGGGATCATCCACTAGACAAGGTGATAGGTGACATTTCTACGGGGGTGGTAACCCGTAGTTCTTTACATAATTTCTGTAATTTCATTGCATTGTGTCTCAGATTGAGCCAAAGACCATCGATGAAGCCATCGAGGATCGACATTGGGGTATAGCTATGCAAGAAGAGCTAAACCAGTTTGAGCAAAATAATGTGTGGGACTTGGTCCCTAAACCAAAGGAACATCCTGTAATTGGCACGAGATGGGTCTTTCGTAACAAGCTAGATGAATCTGGCTTAATCATTAGAAACAAGGATCGCTTAGTGGCCAAAGGTTACAACCAGGAGGAGGGCATCGACTATGATGAGACCTACGCTCCTGTAGCCATACTTGAGGCCATTAGGATGTTATTATCCTTCGCATCTATCATGAACTTTAAGCTCTTCCAAATGGATGTTAAGAGCGCATTTTTAAATGGCTATATTCAAGAGGAGGTGTACGTAGACCAACCACCAGGGTTTAAAAACTTCAAATATCCGAACCATGTGTATAAACTCAAGAAGGCCTTTATGGCCTGAAATAGGCTCCTATAGCCTGGTACGATAGATTGAGTTTGTTCCTATTAGAAAAAGGGTTCGAAAGAGGTTTGGTCGACACCACTCTCTTTATCCGTAGATTAGATAATCATGTTTTACTTGTTCAAATATATGTTGATGATATAATCTTCGGATCTACTAATCACATCCTTTGTAAGGAATTTTCTGAGATGATGTAGGGCGAGTTCTAGATGTCGATGATGGGTGAGCTGACTTTTTTCCTTGGGCTTCAGATTAAACAAATGGAAAATGGCATC
>NC_032027.1:10863202-10873761 GCF_001865875.1 Lupinus angustifolius | reverse complement strand
ATTGTTGTTAAACGCATCATGAGATATTTAAAAGGAATAATAAATATGGGATTATGGTATCCAAGGGATGCCTCATTATCCTTGGTAGGTTACTCTGATTCTGACTTCGCTGGGTGTAAGTTGGATCGAAAGAGCACTAATAGGACTTGTCATCTATTAGGCAGTTCCTTAGTGGCATGGCACAACAAAAAGCAAGAATGCGTTGCTTTGTCCATCGTAGAAGCGGAATACATTGCCGCTGGCATGTGTTGCACTCAAATCCTTTGGATGAAGCAACAACTTAAGGAATTTGGTATTTGGGCTTAAACTAGAAAATATCCCCATTAAGTGTGATAATACGAGTTCCATCAACCTCTCCAAGAATCCCGTTTTGCATTTAAGAACCAAGCATATAGAAATAAGGCATCATTTTTTACGTGATCATGTTCAAAAAGGTGATTGTGTTCTAGAATTTGTAGAAACCTCTTAGCAATTAGCGGATATTTTCACCAAGCCCCTCTCACGAGATACTTTCTATGTTCTTCGAAGAGAACTAGGAATCCTTGATGAAAAATATCTTGATTGAGTTTATGTTATTGCCTTGCATGATTAATTGCCTTGTATGCTTCCAAATGAAAATATGTTGAATGCTAGTTACTCCTTGTATGATCATTGATTAAATAAATAAGCTCTATGTATATATGTGATTGCTCGATATTGCACCTTAAAAGTTAGAAATCTTTGCATGCTTTTAAAACATCCAAAACGCTCCATCTGATGCTATTTAATCAATTAAGGACTCACTTTAATCGATTACCTGGGTGCAATTTTTAAAAAAAATCTGTTATTTTTAACTTGGTTAATCGAGTAAGGTTGTTAGTTAATCGATTAACGACACTAGTTAAATAAAAACAAAAGCATTTCTGGGCATTTTTCAAAACCTCCCTCGTCCCCTTTTCTCTCAAATCTCAGAGGAACAAGCTGAACATCATTCCTAAACCTTAACCTAGCCTAAAGTCGAGTATTCCAACCCCTTTCCTCTCCATAAGCCTTATTCTCTATCACTAATTTCCAAGAAATTCGGTTACCCCTAATTCCAAAACCCTAAGTTAGGTTCTTCGTGAAACCCTCCATTAAACCTTCAATCAACTCGGTTTTTAGCAATAAATGGATAAAGGTCGTGCAAAAAGGATTAAGACAACCGCTCAACATCCAGCACGTGCTCCAAAAGCCATACCCTCGAACCAATACGTAAGGCAAGACCATGGAGACACATATTATTCTTTGATTCTGCTAGAGACTCGGTTGATCAAGTTTCAGGGACGAAAACCTACATACATAAGGTATCCTAATTTGACTTGGTTAGCGGAACAAAACTTTGATTTTACGCATGGCTTGCAAGGACAAGGGGTTGTTCCCCTTTTGGAATTGAAAGGCAATATCTACCCTGCTCTAGTTAGGGAATATTATGCAAATTTTAGATACAAGGATGGGAAGTATTTGTCTATGATAACTGGAAAATTGTTTGAGTTGAATGAGGAAATATTCATGAATGTGGGTGGATTGTCATGTAATGGTGCTAGTTTGGGAAACTGTGATTGGGTTAACAATTCGTTTGATGCTGCTGAAGTATATAAGTCATGTTTGAGGAGACCTCAATTGTATGTTCAGGGTGAATTGACAAAATTTGGGTCGTTGTCTATAGAGAATAGGCTTTTGCACTATCTGATTGCATACATTCTGATTCAAAGGAACACAAATCATGCACAACCTGCCGTGAATGATTTGAGGTTCATGTATGCCGTCAAGGAGAATGTGTTGATTAACTGGTCTGAGGAGATCCTGAAGGTCATGTACAGTGTCTCTATATCACAATCAAAATTTCTTCCCTATAGTATTTTCATCTCGTGCATTATTGAGTATTTGCATATTGATGTTTCTGATACTATAGTTGTGGAATGTTGTGATAAAGATCATTTGATTGGTGAGAGCTTGAGGAACTTCGTTCAGACAACTGCTGATTCACAAAACAAGAGGTTGTGTGTCGAGTTCAACAAGTTGTGCACCCTCATCAAAGGTGGTGGTAGCTCAATCATTCCTGACGACAAGAACCCTCCATCTCATCCCTAGTTAGGAGTCCTTAGAACCATATGTTTATCCTTCCTAGTTTATGGATTATGTTGATCCTTGTTTCCCTCTCGAGAACTTCATTCTATTTTGAATTTGGATTGTAATAGCTTAACTCCTTCTCTTTTACTAGACTTACGTTGGTTTTATGCTTAAACATTGCTTATTGTTTTCAATTGCAAGTAATGCTTTAATGATTTCAAATTGTCTTTATCATGATAATTGGTTAATTATGTCGCAAATGGTATGAATTTATATTTAATGGATCTTGATCATGTTTGGTATATATACCCCTATTGATTGATTAAGCATGTTGTTTATTGCTCATTCATATCAATGCTTAATCATTCCATGTTTAAATTGAGTTAACATAGCCTTTCATGCCATTAAATCAATTTTGTTGCTGTTAGCTGTCAATTTAATCGATTAACTACTGCTTTTAATCGATTAAATCATGTTAAAATGAGTATTTGTGCCATTTTCTTATAGTTGATTCATTAATTAAACGCCCAAACTTAATTGATTATTTACAGTCTGTTTTTTTAACCAAATAACTCTTTTAACTTTTGACTAGAATTGAATATTTGTATCTTTTTGATAATGCCAAAAGGGGGAGAAAGGTTTCTTGTTGTGTTTAATGTATTTGCAGGTTTTATTATAGCTTTCGTAATAATCATTGCTTACCTAAGAGGGAGAGCAAAGCGCTTCAACTTTGAATTAACAACCATTATGCAAATGGACAACATCGTCAAGCTAATTCATCAAATTTAATGTGGTATTTGATGTGGTGTTTGTCATCATCAAAAAGGGGGAGATTGAAAGTGCGAAGTATCAAGGATTGCCTTAGCAACGTTTGCCTATGTTTTGATGAAGATAAGGAATTAATTAAATCATGAAGATGGCTCAACAATCAGCATGCCTAGAACTCATAGGTCATATCTAGACTAGGTTATATCAATAGCGTTATATTTCTAAGTAGTCTGGGATGTGTGCCATAGTTAGTGAGTATAGGTGAGGTAAACCTAGATGCAAGTCTCACAAGCCATTATAATTGTCATTCCATATTCATGAGGCATATCATTGTTGAAAGCATTATTCGGTGTTTACTTTAGTTGGGAGTTTTCTTCTCTCAAAAAATCGTCCTGACAGCAGTGTCAATTTGTTGAAAGATTACTACTCTCATTTTCGTTATCTTCCTTTTGTAAGTAAGCAAGAGAACTCGGTTTTATTCTTTGTTCGCCATCTCGGCTTTGTTGAAATAAATTCCAACGCCGGTATAATGGTTTCAAGAATATTCCAGTTACAACTTACTTTCTTAATAATTATGTGAATAAGTCATTCCTTCTTTGCCCCATCTCGGCTTTGTTAGAATAAATTCTAACGTCGGTATAATGGTATCGAAGCAATTACCTATTACATAATTATTAAGCACCTTTAAATACCATCTCGATTTTGTGGAATAAATTCTAACATCGGTTTAATGGTATTCTAATATATAAAAGTGATGAATAGTTAGTTGTTAGATACAAATAAATAAAGAACAAAAGAATAATAATTTTAGTGACCGTTTATTTATTTACTCCCTTCGGGTTCATTTTATTAACAAACCAAACTTTTTCCTTAAGGACGGTTAGTATTAAAGAATAAATAAAATGCGGAAATAACAATAAATAAAAGTTAGTAAGTTAGTTCATCACTTTTGTAAATGGTGTTTTCAACAAATAAATTTATTGATAACACTTTACTATTTTACAATTTACACCTCTTTGAAGATTCAATTGTAGTATAGTATAGGGTTATGTCGAACCACAAGGAATTGCCTAATAGAATAAATCATGTAAACATGTCAAAGCACAAATAATGGTTTAAACATATTTTGATGATCTTTTGGTTTGATTTTCACATAAATAAATCAACAAGAAAAATAAAGTAAGTATTCACAAATTCTTGAGGATCTTTTTGAATAAGGAAAATATATTTCTCATCTTCTTTTTGAGTTTGAACTACTTAGACAAGTTCTTATGTTTTACTTTGGTTAACCCCAAACACCAAGGTCTGAAATCCTCCTTTTCGTGTATATCCTAAAATGGTAGAATCATAAACACTTATATTCATCACTTAAACAATACTACGACCATAAAAGAGATTAGGTTGTCACACCCTAACCATTGGTGACTCTAATATTGAATGAGTGATGAACGTAAGATCTTAATAAAAACATGCTTAACTTGGCAAATAAACTAAGTAGTACAACTACTCCAAAGTTTATTTGTTAAGTGTTTGAGACAAGTAGTTTTGACTTGAAATCATTTTTTAGGTGATCAATCTAAAAAGAGCATTAAGTTCTTCTCAAACAAATAATATTAACCAAAGCACCTACTTCAATGATTAAAATTCAAACTTTTGTAAATTAAGAAGAAGTAGAAAATACATAACCTTGTTCAAAAGAAAATGTTTAGGAGCATGAGCTATCCATCCAAGGATTGGATGCTTTTGAATTCTAAATGCGAGTACAAAATTGATTTTTGCATCTCATTTGCCTTCTCCTTTTCTCCTCTTGAATTCTAAACTACAAATTACAAAACTTACTTGAAAATGAAAACTCTAAGCTAAGAAAAAATTCCCAAATGAGAGAATTATGGCCTTCAAGTATTTTTGAGAGAGTTTTATGAACAAATGGTGTGTTGTAATCTGTTTTGCTCGAAGGAATTGGCCTCCTATTTATAGGCATCATGTCAGACCGCTCAACAGCTGACCAAACCCTTCAGCATGGGTTCGGTCCCTTGACCAAGTAGCTTAATGACATCCTTGTGCATTACTCATCAAAGCTAGTTGTGGGCTATGAGACATAGCTATTGTGAGCTACTTCTGAAAAGCCTATGGTGGGCTACTTGAGGTAAGGTCATGGATGACTTCGTGGTTTGCTTGATGGTTAAGTCAAGTCTGGTAAGCATCACCCAGCGCACATACTTCACCGCTGAGCTGCTTATTCAGCAGCTTCTGACCGTGTTGACTGGTACGTGGTTTGGTGCTTGCTGATCTGGCCAGGAGTCTGGTTCTCCATTGAGCAGCTTGGTTGGACCGCTGAGTAGCTTGTTCAGCAGCTTGGTCTTGTGCCAAGCTCGTGTCAGACCGTTTCAAGCATATTTCTGACCGTGCCAGGCCTAGTCTAGTGCTAAGCTGAGCGGCTAAGCAGGTCCACTCAGCTGCGTGGTTGAGCAGTTTGGTCCAGATCAGGCAGGTAGCCAGGTCAGGCAGGTGGCCAGGTCAGCTTAGCGGGGCTTGTTCCACGCTCAGCTTCCTGATTGAGCACCTTGATTTTCTTGACTTTTGTTGCATTTTGACCATGAATATTTTCTCTTCTTTTCTTCATTTTATTTCCTACAAAGTACATAAAAAGGCAATACAAACACAAATATACTAAATTGTGATATTTTATACAAAAAGTATTGTTTTAAGTTGGTTTTTCTCAATTATGCTTAAGATAAGTGCCATAAAAGTGTATGATTTTTAGTATGTTTGGCACTTATCAAACTCCTCCCAACTTAGAACTTTGTTTGTCCTCAAACACAAGGTGAAATTTATCCGAAAAATAAATTTGGCTAAAAAGTGATGATGATGATGATCAATATGATTTCAAAATGTATAAGCATGTCAAAAATAGATTTCAATGAGATTTTTCATGAATTGTGAATTTTGACACATAATGCTTCAAACAAGAATTTAGATACTTTTTGTTGTCAAAAATGTGTAATAATTGACCTAAGCAAATATTTTTCTAACAAAAGTGTTTCTTTGCACACAAGTTCAAAAATGGAACCAAATGGGGTAAGTGTTTCACTCAAAACTCAACTTGTTTGATTTGCAAGAATTTAATTTTGTTTTTCATCTTAAAACTTACTTTGATTGCACAAAATTTTCAAGAACCACTAAGGTCTTATTTAGGTTGTAATGAGGCTTGGCTATCAAAGGAAATTGTTTTTTCAAGATATTTCAAAGATACTTTCAAAGTTAAAAGAGAGCAAAGATTAATTTTTCATTAAAAACATAAACTCCTTTCAACTTTTTTCCATCTTTCCTTCTCTCATTCTTTTTCTTGACCTTTTTTGTGTACTTCTCTTTAAATTTCTCAATCTCTTTTCGCTCCTTTTTTATTTTGGATCTTTTTCTTTAATTTTTGACTTGTAAAGAGATTGAGAATTTTTCTTTGAACACTTTGTTACTTGGCCAACCACTTCCCCCCAACTTAATTTCTTCCGTCAACCTTCCTTTTGAAAAATGCTCTCTTTTTACTTAGAAAAGTATAGGAGATTATTTTTGTTTTTCCATTTTAGGCTCAAGGGTTGATTTTGAAAATAAATTTTTATTTTAAGGCTCAAAGGGGTTAACAAAAGGATATTCCTATTTTTGGTTGGTCATTTTTGGTCAAGTGGCTCATTCTAATTGAAAGAACTTGCCTTGATCATATCCTATCAAATTGTGTGCAACCAAGTAAAGAAAGATTCAAACAAAATCAATTGTGCAAAATCAAAAAGTTTCTCACTAAGCTCACATAATTATTGCGGTTGGCTTACACTCCCTCACAAGGTATTCACACTATTTAATACAAAAATATTTGTAAAGATCTTATTACATAAAATTGATTTTCAATTTGCAAAAAAATTTCAAGTTATGACATTATGAGACTTTTTCACAAAAGTTTTTGCATACCTCTCATTTTGCTCAATCAAAGCTTAATTTAAAGTACGCTTAACATTTGTAATCATGTGATCATGCATCAAAAAATTTGTTATAGTCATTTTGTTTTCGGTTTTGAAAATTTTTGAGTGTTTTGAACAAACAAATTTACTTTTTACATATTCACACAATCTAGTAAATGAAGGCTTGTCCACAAGCCTTAAAATAATTTGGGCTTTACTTGATGTGATTTTAAAAATTTTGTTTAACATGTCTAAGAATAAAAAAAATACAAAAATTTAACATGACTAAAAAAACATTCTATTAAGGTTAACTGAAGAACACATAATTTAAAAACATAATTTGGAAATGACAGATAAATTGCAACAAAACATGAAATTTTAAAAATTTTAGGGATAGAAAACACTGAAAGGTCTTTTTCTCATTCTTCATCATTTTCCCTTTCTTCTTCTTCACTTGATTCTTGAGATCTCCCCTTGGGCCATTTTGTCATTGCTACAAATTCTTCATAGGATCCTCCCTTGAATTCTCGTTTCTTCCCGAAGATACTATGCAAACTCTTGTAAATGCCTTTAATCCCACGGTAGATTGCCTTTTGTTGTGAATTTTGCATTTGTTGTTCCTTCATTATGGCATCTACCTTAGAACTCATGGTCCTCCCAATTTCACTAGGTTGCTTTGGGTTTAGGTCACCAAATTTCTTTTTAAGCTCGGATTGAGCTTGGGAAAGGGATTTTTCTTTGCAATGTTTGGTGACAAAAGCATGGTTGATTTAGGTTTTGACATAAGTCAGTGATAAAAGATGGAAGAATAATTGAAGGGATACCTTTGTTGATGCAATCCCAAATAGCATCTGAGATTACTGCAGCAATATCAATGGAGTCTTCATCATAGATGGAGCTAGTTAGCTTTGCTTTAGGAAGAGGGATATCTAAAAATGTCAGGAAGGCCATATGTTGGAGAGTATGAAGCTTGCCCATATTTGGGTTTATTGAGTCATGCAAAATTTGAAAATGGACCCAAACATGTTGAGCTCCAAGTCCTCCAAACATAGACTTTTCCTAACATACTCTTCTTCATGACTTTCTTCTTCACCCAAAGAGGATGCTTTGAGCTTTATTTGAAAATCGCACAAGTCATGATCATCACTTGTTGGCTTCCATGGGTTACCCAAGTATTCATTGATTACTTGCTTGCTATAAAAAACTTGAGTTCCATTTACCCAAGTGTAACGATTTCTCCTTGCCTCACTTGAAGTGATTGAGTTGGCAAAAAATTGTTTGACTACATCCAAAGAAAACATTTTCTTTGGTTGAGCAATTTTTTGCCACCCATAATTTTCTATGATGAAAAGAAAACCTCCAAAGTCATCATCAAACAAGTTAACAATTCTTTCCAAGGTTATAACATTTTTTAGTGTGATTTCTTTGAACTTTTCTTTATCATCATTGGAGACAAATTTGGAGTTGTTACTCTCCCTTGAGACTTCATTTCCTCTCCTTGATGAACTTCGAAAATTTCATGATGAAAATGAAGAGATAGAGGGAATTTGAATTTTTTGAGAGAAAGAGCTTTTGAGTTAAGGAGAAAATTTTGCTTGATGCTTATGTTTCAAGAATGAATGTTTATATAGGAGTTGGAAGTCTTTGGTCAAGGTTCTTGGTCAAAAATTTAAGAAAAACTCCTCTTTTGAGGATTTTTTTGGTTCCAAAGTACTGGCCTGGTCAGACCTGCGCTGAGCGCATGGTCCCCACGCTGAGCGCATGTTTCCCACGCTGAGTGGTGGGTCAGTGGTCCAGACTTGATCGAGTAATGAGCTATGACCAAGACTTTGACTATATTTTGGGCCCCTTTTTATTTCTGAATTTTGCACAATTGGCCCAATACCCTATTTTTGAAAATAAATTTTTTCTCTTAATCAAAAGATTATTTTCCAATTTTTGATTCCTAAAAATACAATTTTTCTTTTAAACGTAAAATTTTAGAAAAAGGATAAAAATGAAGAAAAGAGAATTTTTATAATATTTTATCTCAAAATATACTGGGTTGCCTCCTAGCAAGCGCTTCTTTAATGTCATTAGCTTGACATTGATCAACACTTCTACTGCCCCGATGGTCCGGATTCACTTCTCTGGACTGCATGGCTATGTTCTCTAGGATTTATTTCTGTGTTAGCTGAAAATGTTGAATTTTCATTTTCAACTATTTGTTTGGGCCAATCTGAATTTCCATATTCCTAAGAGAAGCATCAGTGTTTTTCTGATTAGCCATGGTCATTTGCATAAACTGGTTCAGAGTATCGTCTAGTTTGATACTTTTGTCCTGAGTAGGATGTTGATATTGATTGTCGAGGGTAGAAGTTTTGTCTTTGAGGAGGATCTTGCTTCCAAGGTTGATTCCTTTGAAATTGATTATTACCCCCTTGAGGGTAATTTCTTTGAAAGTTTTGCCTTGGAGGATTCAGATTCCCAACAAAATTTACCTCCTCATTTTGGCAGATGTTGGCATTATGGTCCTCACTGCAGTTGTCACATCTCAAAATTTGGTTCTTTGAGGTTTCCCATAATTGCTTTGGTAGATCATTAAGCTTTTGGATTACCTCTTCTAACTGTTGTTGAAGCAATTTGTGCTAGGCTAGAACAGCATCAGCTGGGTTTAGTTCAAGCATTCTACTTTGTCTGGGTGTTGGCCTTTGCTGATGTTGACTTTTTTTTTATCATTTAAAGCCATGGATTCAATAATATCAATGGCTTCTTGTGGAGGTTTAGCCATCAATTCTCCGCTTGCAGTAGTGTTTAGTATCCACTTATGCTGATGCTGAAGTCCATTAATAAAAATAAGAATCTAAGTTTGCACATCAAATACATGGTTCGGGCACTTCCTGAGCATAGACTTAAATCGATCACATGCTTCGCATAGGCTTTCCCCATAAGGTTGGACAAAGGTGGAGATTGTAGTTTTTAAATCCATGAATTTTCCTTGTGGAAAATATCTTGACATAAATTTTTCCTCCACCGTATTCCAGTTGTTTTGCATATGCTACGGGAGATCAAGGAACCATTCTTTAGCTTTTCCGATTGAAGTTAACGGAAAAAGCCTTAGAAAGATGGTTTCTTCTTCAGACTCGGAGATCCCAGCGGTACCGACCAACTCATAAAATTTTGTGAGGTGGTTGTACGAATCCTCATGGTCTAATCCAGTGGACCGCTNTAAGCTGTACCAACCCTGTTTTCATTTCAACTGGCCTTTGAGAGCCAGAAGATCTCCCGATTTTTATCATGTTTGTGGGATTGAAACTGACAAAACCTCCTATGCTTCCTTGGTTTTCTGCCCTGGACTCATTGTTATCTACCATTTCTGCTCTTTTGTCTTGGAAAGTATTTTTGGATTTGTTTGCTTTCTTTCGTGCTCTTTTTGGCTTCTTGAGGGTTTTCTCAATTTCAGGGTCAAGAGAAAATTTAAGTTGTTTATTCCTTCTCATGCACAAAAGAAATTCTTCTCTCTATTTTCAAGAATAATTTAGAGAATTAAGAATATACATATTTATTAATCCACATTTTTGTACAAAGTAAAAAGGAAATAATTTTACAAAATAAAAATAGGTTTATCCACAATTATTTGATTAATGACTCATAAATATGAAATGTTTTATTATTAAAGCAATTCCCCGGCAATGGCGCCAATTTGTTGAAAGTGTTATTCAATGTTTATTTTAGTTGGGAGTTTTCTTCTCTCAACAAATCGTCCTGACAGCA
>NC_032027.1:10862480-10863102 GCF_001865875.1 Lupinus angustifolius | reverse complement strand
TTGAAATCATTTTTTAGGTGATCAATCTAAAAAGAGCACTAAGTACTTTTCAAACAAATAATAATAACCAAAGCACCAACTTGAATGATTAAAATCCAAACTTTTGTAAATTAAGAAGAAGTAGAAATTACATAACCTTGTTCAAAAGAAAATGATTAGGAGCATGAGCTATCCATCCAAGGATTGGATGCTTTTGAGTTCCAAATGAGAGTACAAAATTGAATTTTGTATCTCATTTGCCTTCTCCTTTTCTCCTCTTGAATTCTAACTAAAAATTATGAAAACTTACTTGAACATGAAAATTCTAAACTAAGAAATGAAGAAAGAATTCCAAGATGAGAGAGTTCTAGTCTTTAAGTGTTTTTTAGAGAACTTTAAGAAGAAATGGTGTATTCGAATCTATTTTGCTCGAAGGAATTGGCCTCCTATTTATAGGCCTTATGCCAGACCGATGAGCTGCTGAGCTGGACCGCTCAGCAACTGACCAAACCCTTCAGCATGGGTTTGGTCCCTTGACCAAGTAGCTTACTCACCTTTGTGTATGACTCACCAAAGCTAGTTGTGGCTATGAGACCTAGCTATTGTGAGCTACTTCTGAAAAGCCTATGGTGGGCTACTTGAG